>NC_052102.1:6875537-6886214 GCF_012273895.1 Zerene cesonia | reverse complement strand
GATAAGTAAAAAATTAGGCATCTCACCGATATAGATACAGCTATATTGGTTTATTTTACCTACGTTCATAGCATTCATTCCCTATGGAATTCAACTGTGGAGCAGAGTAGCAGATATTGAAACTATCGTATTAATAAAAATTACAAAATAACGTTATATATATGATTTATCTGCTCAGTACTCACTGAGAGATCACTTTAAGAGTACTAATATCCTTACTGTACCGTCACAATATATATTTAATAAATTCAATTTTACACGTACACAATAACACCGACTGATAGACAAGCCAAGAGTAGGTGATAGACATTTTTATGATAGAAGGAACAGAAATAAAATTGGAATACTCATTTTCCTAATAAGTAAAGTAAAAAAAATCTTTTATGAGACTTTTACAATAAAATATACATACATACATAGTGTTAAAGAGTTAAGTAGTGGTAAATTCATAAACTTCGTAAAATTATGGTATGATTATTCTTAAGTGCATCAGTGCAGTGTTTACACACGTTTATCTCGGCAACTGGTTGACGGATTTGAATGAAAGTTTTTTTGTATAGATATTAAGTCTGGGCAACGTGAGCTATAATTTATTTTGGAAACTAGAACAACACCTGATGCAGAACCGTAACAGATCACCTAAAGTATAAGAGTATGAGAATTGTGCTATAACAAAAATTCTAACACGTGATGAGGATTTTCTGCTGAGACTAAGAATAAATAGGAGACCTAAAGAGATGAAGAATTCGATAATTCAGTGGAAGCGCTAATTAAATCACTTAAGCATTTTGCGAGAAGAAAAGATATGATCAAAATCCAAAAAAGGATCATACAATAAAAGGTTATTAAAAATAAGAAAACTATTTAAGCGTGTATATTTATTTAATTATGATAATAACAATAAAAAACTTACATAAACATGCCTTCTTTTCTTCAATATGTATCTCAAACCACAACCATTTTTATTCAAATAGCTAATTTTGCAACACAATCTAGTGAATTTCAGTATTTTTCTAACAAAACTTTTTATTAGTTGTGTTTAAGATCACACAAGATTAGCTCAAAATGATTATCTTGTATTTTTATAGCAGCAACCCAGGTCATAAGGTCAGGTAGACATAACAAACTAGGTATATTGACTGAATGAATTCATATTTTTTGAAAAAGAAAATATACTTCGATTATGATGATGATGCCATTGTTTCACTGTATATGTAAATATAAAAAATACCAACAATATTTGATTATCACACTGAGGTAAAGATTTCATTTAGATATTAAATTAAATAAAATGGAAACATAATGGAAGACAAAAAAATACTTATTTACAGGTTTAGCAAACAATTATACTTTATTTGATTGTTATAAATTACCTAAATATTTATAATAATGAATTATGAAACATGTGCTTTATTATATTTTACGTAATTATATACTTGTATTGCTCTTAAATAGTCTCCCCTATAAATGTAAAAGTTAACTATTCTTACAATATAGTTTGATTTAACTGCACATAATCTTTTATTGTCTTTTATGTTTACATTTGAGTATATAGGTAGATAGTAATTAGCACTAAGAATTGAAACATTCTAAATGTGGTAGGTGAATTTCGATTACCTAATATACATACTTAAGTAATAATATATCTAAAACATCTAAACAATATGTGCAACAATTAAAAAATCAAGTTATAGTCAGTTATGCCATAATTCGTTCATATACATATTAAATTAACAAATAGTAAAATGTGTTTCAATGAGTTAAAAATTATAATAATAATAATCATTGTCTATCACAAAACAGTCAAATACTTTAATAAATGCTATTCATATTTGAAACGCATTCTAATAATATATATAATGATACCGCTGAGCACAACAGCCGCAGCGGTCAGCAATCGTCACGCGCGTGTCCGGGGGCGACACATAGCGTCCGTGGCGCGCGAGAAGGCGTATTGTCATCGGATCGGTTTACAAGCTGCCAATTTTCGGCCGCGTGTACGTGCCTCATGTCTTGACTTAGTGTATTCAAACCATAGCACATTTGGTATTAAAGTTGTGTCCCTTATCATTAACATTTCACATATTTTCCTGAAAATGAATAAATTCAGTTTATTATAAACAATTGAAAATTA
Source organism: Zerene cesonia (assembly GCF_012273895.1). Taxonomy (NCBI): domain Eukaryota; kingdom Metazoa; phylum Arthropoda; class Insecta; order Lepidoptera; family Pieridae; genus Zerene; species Zerene cesonia. The sequence continues at coordinate 6,884,080 of NC_052102.1, read as the reverse complement.
ACCATTTGCCACCCATAGGCTATGAATTTTTGGCTGCCTCTAAATTTTGATACCTCAGTCCAAAGTCATATTGATTACATTTTCTTTCAATCAAATTACAACTTTTTAATTTGTGCTCCATCATCCTTGTTACAACTTTTCTCATACCTACAGTAAGTATCATTGAGAACTATGTTACCATGTCAAATTCTTGATTAGTTTCACAGCAAAGAGTTATCAAACAACATTAAGCTCCAGATAACATAACTTCTTAAGCAAAAAAAACCTATTTAAAGAATTTTTGTACAACACGAGGACTTAAAGCACTGTCATTTGGATTTTCCAAACAAAGCACAGAAAACAAAACAGTCGAGTTGCAGTTGTCTTTTCTTTTCAAAAACAGCTTTCTGTAATTTGACGATTTGCGAATTTGCTGCAGGAATCAGCCATCATATTACATGACAATTGAATTATAAGCAAATCTTATAATTATTACATACATAAAAATTATAGCAGTTATCATTGAAGAAAGTATGTAGAAATAACTACATTTCGACAAAAAAATTGAATCTCTATGGCAATAACATAAAAATTTATTATGCATAATTGTTTTTGTAGAGATGATGAAATATTTAGTATTGATTTAATAAATATTTCTCCAATTTTTAAAATGCATTTTGTGTTGCAAAATTTGGTCATTGTACTAATGAAAACTAGTAATACTGCAACAGTAGAAGAGATTTATTACATACTAGCTTTCCGCCCGGCTGTGAAAGTGAAGTCCCGTGTCCCCTAGTGGGGTATGGGGCAGATGATGTACATCTGTTTCACTGATCGATTTTCTTTACGGACTAGTAGGTGATCAACCATTCTGTGTCCTGCCAGACCGAGACATTTTTTTTGTGCGTCCCCACCAGGAATTGAACCCAGGACCTATCGGTTCTACGCTCACGCACTAACCACTGGACCAAGGAGGCGGTCTAGCCGCCCGCGGCTTTGCCCGCGTGAAATTCGGGTATGTCGCCCATCTCCTTATTTCAACTCCTTCTACCCTTTTTTCGCGATAAAAATCATCCTATGTCTTTTCCCAAGTTCAGTTCTACTTTCATACCAAATTATATCAAAATTGGTTCAGTGGTTTAGGCATGAAAGTGTAACAGACAGACAGTGTTACTCTCGCATTTATAATATTAGTAGAGATTACAAAAAAATACAAATTCTATTAAAGTTTTTCCAATGTTGTCATGCTATTTGTACATGTTCTTGACATGTGAGTGTCAAATCATGATACTGCGTGATATTTTTTCAATAATTAAGATCTGATTTTTCAGCCATTGGTTTAAACTAGTTTGTCTAAAATATTCTAACTAAACAACTATTTCATTTAAAAAAAGGGACATTGTCTTTATCAAAAGGGGTACAAAGTTTTGCTGCATGCATAAATTAATGAAAATACATATCCTTTTAAGTGATTATTGATTATAATACTTACAAATTAGCCACTTGTGGAAATATTGGAGTGAGTATTTTATGCACAACAGTGAACCAAACTGTTGCAGTAACAAATCCAACTAAGCTACCAACAATAACTTGCCATGTTGTATGGTATTCTAGATATACTCTGCCAACACATACGATAATGGCTAATAAAAAGCAATTACTAACAATAATAATTTTCCATAAAACTGATATTATATTATTATTGTTTATATGGTGTAGTCTGAAAGGTAACAACACAAATAAATGTTAATGCATTAATCTTGATTAAAAAAAAGAACACAATGTTTTTTGAGTGCACATTGAAATAAAAAACCATAATTTAAAAATAGTTTTCTATAAACATACATTTACATAATAATATAATAATTCACCTGATAATGAAAAAGTATAAGACATATATACTAAAAAACCATATGAATTGTGCATGTGAGGATGGCATGCCATATTCATTGTACAAATGTCCTCTTGATAGTGGCCTCTTCTCACATATAACATGTTTTAATATTATATTCAAGAGCTCATTTATGAGAGTTCCTACAAAAAAAGCTATCTGCAATGTAAAATGAAAAATGTATGTTATCATCAATGGAGCCAATTAATAAATATAGATGTATGTTACTCATTTTGAACATCTAATATGAAATTTTCTAATTTACTACTTACTGTATGGAGGTCTCTTCGAAATAATATCAAAGCGATAAAACCAGCACCGATTCCAAAAGGAGCTAAACTGGTAAGGGCAAAAAATTTGCCGATGAAATCGCCTGAAATACATATTAAACGATTATTCTATTAAGCATTCCAGTGTAATGTAATGATATATCATTGCGTATCATAACGTAATTTACCTTTGGGATATTCGACTAACGTAAGCGCTAAAGGTTGCCATTCAATTACATTTTCACTATCCGCCATATCTTTAGAATATTTTTTGAACACGAACATGAACTATAAATATTATTAGAATTTCACTTCATTCATAACAATTTCTAAAAAAAATACAGATACCAATTTAGGGGATATCGTATACAATTTGACATTGACATTGACAAATTGACGTATAACCTTGGTCATAGACTACCAGTATGCAAGTGTATAATCTATGGTCATAGACTATACCCATAGATGTTAGATATTTGTTATTATTGTTAGATATTAGTTGTATGCTATTTCACAAGACAAATTTTGTATTTGGTAGTCGCGCCCGCTTCGGCACGAATTGGGCCAGCTCGCACCAGGGAAATACACCACACCCCCAGAGAAAACTCGCGTGTAATAGTATTCTGCTGTGTTTCGTTCGGTGAGCGGGGGAGCCGGAGGCCTATATCCTTTTCGTTACCTATGCCAGTCCTTTCCTTTATTCCTCGTCAATCCTTTCTTAATCCCTTTCCAATGTAAAGTCGGCAATAAAGTGTAATAAGCGCATTAATTCACAGTACCAATTTCGTCGTGTCCATATAATCTGTGATATTTTCAATCTGTTTTTTTTCTCTTTCAACAAAAGTTGCTGTTGCTCTTTCTTTTGGCAGATTTTGTGGTTCCGTATTCCGTCGTCAAATAAAAGAAGTTGTATGTGTTTTTGTAAAAATTGGTGAAAAAATAAGGAATAAAATGGCAGAATCAGAAGTTGTAGACTTGGATCTCACAATCGATGACTTAGTACCAAAAAGCCCAGAAAAGTAAGATAATTTTCTCATTGATTCGATCAATCCCCGAACTGTCCTTGATTATTTTGTTACATTATTATTGAACTCTGTTTACCATGTAATAGAAATTTTAATAACTGCATACCCTCAAATTATTCAGTTCATTACCTTTGTTATGAATCGTCTTTGGAAAGCCTAGGCCCTTGACACTTGACCTACTTGTTTGCTACCCACGATTTCGTATATAATCGCCATATAAATATTCATTAATTTTTTAGATTATTGTTTAGTATTCATCTTTCCACTTTTTGAGTTCCAATATAACATTTTATAATTTAATGATGTTTAGATTGGCTGAAGAAAAAAAGGAAAACGGAAACCATTTATATAAATTTAAAAATTATAAAGGAGCTTTGGCTATGTATGAAGAGGCTATCAAACTTTGCCCAGACAATGCTGCATACTATGGCAACAGATCTGCCTGCTACATGATGCTGGGAATGTATAAAAAAGCTTTGGAAGATGCTCAAAAGGCTGTTGCACTTGATCCAACATTTACCAAAGGCTACATCAGGATGGCTAAATGTTGCATTGCTCTAGGTACTTTTTTTATACACATACATTTTTTCTAAATTTACACATGAATTATTTAAAAACCTTATTATATTCATGTGCCAATAGATTGCATTTAGAAAGAATAAAAGTATTTCATTTGCATAGTTCAGCACTGATACAACCAGAAATCACTAAGGTTAATTGTTTCATAAGAATTCAAGTAATCATTAATTCAAATGATCTAATAAGAGTATTTATAATGTTAAGGTGATTTATCTGGTGGAGAACAAGCAGTAAATTGTGCAACCGAACTTGGGGGTGCAGATTGTGCTTCAAATGAAAAACTGGCTCTTGATTCTTTGAGGCGATTACATGAAGATGCTCAACGTGCTTTAGAAGCTGGTGACTTCCGACGTGTTGTCTTTTGTATGGATCGCTGTCTTGAATACAGTCCATCAAGTTCGAGGTATTTCTTTGTCAGTTGTTAGGCTTCTATTGTATATGTGTATAAAAGTATGATGTGATAGTTGCACCACTTGTGGCTATGGGAACAAATTAATGTTATAGAATTTTAATGATGTTTGATTCTTAGGACTTGGGTCCACTTTGATTCAATAAAATTAACAGTGTAATTGTAATAATATAGTACAACTTGTAATATTGGAATTTTTCAGGGCAAAAATAATAAAAGCAGAATGTCTAGCAATGCTAGGACGATGTCAGGAAGCTCAAGAGATTGCCAATGACTCCTTAAGATTTGATAGCCTTGATACAGAAGCAATATATGTAAGAGGACTGTGCCTTTATTTTGAGGTATTAAACAAATTTAATTTCTTGTTTCCTAATTCAAAAATGAATTCAAGAGCATTTGATTAATGATTAAAATATGTATTTTTGTAGGATAAAGATGAACAAGCCTTCAAACATTTTCAACAAGTACTAAGACTGGCACCAGATCACAAGAAAGCCATGGAAATTTACAAGAAAGCTAAACTACTAAAGCAGAAAAAGGAGGAAGGTGGGTATTCTTAAATTTCACTCCCCAAAGTTTACTACATTTAGAAGAAGGTAGAAATCTTTGATGTATGTATTTAAATTAAAAATTATGGAAATGAATAACTCATTTACTACTTTACTTTAAAAAAATTGTATACAATGATGCTGATGAGATAATATTCTAATTATTGATCAAAAACCATTTTCAATTTCTTAATTCAATAAATCTGTACAATTTATTACAGGCAATGAAGCATTCAAGATGGGACGATGGCAACAAGCTTTAACTCTTTACAACGAAGCACTTACAATTGACAAAAATAACAGAAAAGTGAATGCCAAACTATATTTTAATAAGGCAACAGTATGTGCCAAACTTAACCAAATCAAGGATGCTGCAGACGCTTGTACTGCAGCTCTTGATCTGGACTCAAACTACATTAAAGCGCTTTTACGTCGTGCCAAGTGTTACACAGAGCTTGGTGAATATGAAGAAGCTGTAAAAGACTATGAAAAGTTATACAAAATCGATAAAAGCAAGGAAAATAAACAACTGTTACATGAAGCAAAAATCGCACTTAAAAAGTCAAAACGCAAGGATTATTACAAGATTCTTGGTGTTGAAAAAACAGCATCTGAGGATGACATTAAAAAAGCATATAGGTATGGTGTCTTAAGTACAATTGCCAATTATTATGTTAACTAACTAGCGGTCCGGCCCGGCTTCACTCATGTTATATATATAGCATATAGCCTTCCTCAATAAATAGGCTATCTAACACTGAAACAATTTTTAAAATTGGATCAGTAGTTCCTGGGATTAGTGTGTTCAAACCAACAAACAAACTCTTCAGCTTTATAATAGTATAGATTTATTTTTATATTAAACAAACAATCATAAACTTAAGTGTTAATACCTAATTTATTATTTATTATCAGGAAGCGAGCTCTTGTCCATCACCCAGACAGACACGCGGGTGCTACAGATACGGAACGTCGTGAACAAGAGAAACGTTTTAAGGAAGTTGGTGAAGCTTATGGAGTCCTCAGTGACCCTAAAAAACGAGCCCGCTATGACCATGGACAAGACTTTGATGACGATGGCTCTGGTGTTGGTGGTTAGTATAACGATTTAAAAATATAACTTTTTTTTATCCCTTAAATGTCACCTAGGCAAAATGAAATTACCTAGTATTACAGTGGATTAAAAGACAGTAATTCATGTGGAAGCAATGCTGCTGACATATTAGCCAGAAGGACATTTCATAAACCAGTCATGGGGCCTCTGCCAATTATTCAGTTACCTGCAAGCTGGATTTGTTTGTGATTACACAGCTCGCTAAACTATAAAGAAAAAATAATGGTCGAGAACACCCTCGACTTATACTATAGCACTATGGTTTCTAAACTTGCGTAGACTGCAACTTCGCAAAATGACAGGACCTTGGAACAAATATTCTTTAAATATAAGGATCACTAACATCCCACTATGCGACTGAAGAAATAGTAGCCTTTGTAATTATGGAAGGTACAGCGGTTGCGGGAGTGCAGGGCTAGAAATTTAGGTGCCCCTGGGTCTCTCTATGAAGCTTTCAGCAGCCATCACAGGCAGATAGCTTCATGTAGGAGCTGATCTGGGGTGGTTTCAGCTTTGACTTCTTCCCCAACCCCTCTCTTTTTTCCTTTACGCATAAAAGGTGTTTGACAGATTTCAAAAAAAGGTGCAGGTTCTCAATTCCACTGTTCCTTTTTTGGGTCAATTACCTCAGGCCTTTCTATTGGGTAAACGAATTTTGAAGATTCTTTTTTCTTTATTCAAAACCTGGTGTGGATGTGTGGACCCATTTAAATTTGTACTCATTCCTACGACTTTAAGGTGGTTTTTTTTTGTACAAAAGAATTAATGTTTTAATATGAATATGTCTTACATTTTTGTTACAGATATTGATCCAAATGTCGTATTCCAAACTTTCTTCCGCGGCGGCCAACCTTTTGATTTCCATAGTGGCAGCGGATTCACCGGTTCTGGCTTCAGTTTTCAATTTGGCTAATTCGTATCATCAGTTAAATATCTATGCTGAAAACATTCATAACCCAACTATACATAGAAACTATCAAAATTTTGTCATTCCATTTTAATTATTATTGTCTAATGGGCTAATAAACACAATACGACGTTGTTTTCATTTTCACGTCGTGTGTAATTAAGACCAAAACAACATAGTCACTATAGTTGCCTTAGAAAACGCTTAATAATAACAGTGTTCCACTCCAGTGTTAATGTAGACAAAATATATAGTACCTAAAGGACTTGTAAAAACAATGCCTTATTAAAAAAAAAAACAAATGCGAGTAATAGGTGCTCTGCTATAACGTATGTATGCAACAATTATGTATATGTGTACCACCAAATATAACAATCTAATTTTAAAATATTTTGTAATAGGCATGGACTGATTATGTGATATTAATTTTTGCCGTAAATTTAATTGAAATAAAATTATAAAACATAACTAATTAGAAAACGGATTGTTCATTTCTTATAACTGTTGATAAAGGATAAATTATATAGAAAGTATCCCTGTTATATAATTAATTTATGAAAAAATAAAATTTGAGGCTACATTATACATAACATTCTTGATCAAATACACCTACTTAATTATCACAGTGCACAGCGTTTTCGAAACATTTCTTATTATAATTTATACTAATAGAATATTTCGGAATATCATTGCACACATTTATTTAAACTCCCTGTACTATCCAATTTTAAAGTGTAAATAAAAAACGACACACAGTTTTGTAGTGGTGTATTACTCAATCTTGGGTGTTTAAATCCACAAATTTTATAAAAAAAAAATTTTGAACAGGCAGAGATTCACGAGCCACCACCGATTTCAGGATACTGTAATAACGGCTCAACTATGAACAAACCTATAATTTGTTGGGATACTAAAGTAGATATTTAAAAATAATCTAGGATTTTAGTAGTTGTTTTCCGTAGTATCTGAGTGATCATGTAATAAATGATGAATAACATAATGTACCTATCTATATTTTGAATTCTTCATTAGTCCTAGGCTGCTTCATAAAATAATACAATATTATGCTCTGTTCACTTGTTACTCGACCTAATTTGTAGATCTGTAACTAAAAAGTGTTTTTTATTTCTACATAAAAACTCTTTATTTCTCTAAAACAAAAATAAACTTACCTATTTTATTTGGTATAGGGATACATTTTAATCTGTGTCAACAGTCAACACATAGGCTATATTTCAGCCGTGTACCACGCGAGTGAAGCCGCAGATTCAAGCTAGTGTCAAATAAAAAATTGTCATGTTCAATGTTTTGCTGCACATGCCGGAAGTTTCTTAGATGTAAGTGTTCTCTTTATTTTTCAATAAACAAGCTATCATGAAACGAACCTCTACCAGAAGGTTAAACTGAATGTTGAGGTTTGCAGATAGATACGTCATACAAGTATAGACTTGTGATAGAGCAGAATAATGGACGAGAATACCTGAACAGAGAAGTGTGGGCAATTTATATATTTGTTTTCAAATTTTTCGTGAGCAGCTTCCTTTTGACGATGCAAAAATTTCTCCATTTTGGTATCGATTGAAAAAAATAAATTAAATATTGCGCGGATGATCTTTCGAAACGAGGTAATTTTAAGGTTTTAAAGTTAAATTTATACTATTACTACGCGATAAAACAAAAAATAAATTTATACATTAAATAAAAACAAGTGGAACCAGGCGACTGTTTTTTATTTGAAATCTCAGTCTTAAGGCGAGGTGAGTTCAGCGATTAGCCTCTATTGAGGGGGTGAGGTGCGGGGTCTGAGGGAGGCACGCCCGCG
>NC_052102.1:6868992-6874537 GCF_012273895.1 Zerene cesonia | reverse complement strand
ATTTATTCCATTTTGTATAAGAAAAATTGAAAAAACGAACCAAAAATTTGCGAGTCTTAGAACTCACCTCGCCTTAACGATAGCCTCTAATTAAATTTATACGACATATAAAGATCAATATAAGGATGTTCTTTTAAAAGACCTTTATCTAACTATTCTCCTTCTTTTTAATGAAATTCATAGCTTTATCATTTGGTTGACGCTTATTGCTTGTGCGACTGCCGACGCCTTCAAATCTAAAAAACGTATAAAAAAAATTATAGCCTAGTAATATTATCTATGGTAATATAGAAAGCTGAATAGTGTCGGTTTGCTTGAAGGCGCTAATCTGAGAAACTACTGTGCCCATTTGGTTAAAATTTATAGTGAGACTAGCTGCACCCGGCAAACGCTGTTCTGCCTTACTCTTATCATTTAGGGGTATGAAGAATAGATGTTGGCCGATTCTCATTGATACCGGATAAGCACAAAAAATTTCATCAAAATCGGTCAAGCCGTTTCGGAGGAGTATGGCAACGAAAACTGTGACACGAGAATTTTATATATTAGATGGTAGTTTAATTTTTGCATTTTGATGTCATATGCGCAATGGATAAGTTAGATAAGATTTTTATTTAATATAGACATTACGCATAACATTTACTTTTTCATCTTAAAAGGTTTTTTCTTCTCCGGTTTTGGCGGTTGGTGATTAGATTTAAATGTAAGTACATATTTTTTTACAATATCAACGTTAACGGTTGTGTTTTCGGGGTACATTCGCTTTTTCCAAGCTTCTCTTTCTTCGAACCACATACGTTGATACTCATACGACAGCAGCCACTGTATTCTTGATGGGCCTTCCTAAATATATGACAATGAATTATTTATCAAGAAATATGTTAAGGAGTAAGTAGAATTTATTTTTAAAATCATAAATTAAAATACCATAAATTTCCAAGGCTGTGGATTATACTTAGGGAAATCTGATGAAATAATGTTATGAACTGGTCTACATTGTGTTGTTTTCTCCCATTTGATACCGGACATGCGGCCCATTTTATATTGAATAAAAACCTAAAAGAGATAAAAATGTATAAGTGATAATTTAAAAAAGTGTTATACTTTAAAACTTCGCAAAATCATATAATTTAAATGACAACTCATGCCGTGTCAGATTATGGGTTTTTTTTTTTATTTTAGACGATATTCTATGGAAAGTTACCTGATAATAAAGATTTTATATGTACGTACCACAGCTCATATTATAATATTATTTTTAACATAACTGTTATTATTTTTATTATTATTGTTTATTAAAAAAAATAATAATAATAGTTATGTTAAAAATAATATATAACTGTTTCTCTGTGTGCTGTGACAAATACGTATACAAATAATTTCGTTGGTGCTAATAAAATTAGCCTTATAGATTATTGATTACAAAAGATAAACTTATTGATACCCCCGATAAAATAAAGACGCATCTAACAAGTTTTAAAACGAAGAAACAAATGTTTTAATGATGAAACAGTAAATCGTTTGCGTTTTCAAGTAAATTAAAATGTTTACAGTATTTATATCCCATCATAACAGACTTAAAATTTGTTTTAAAAAATAACATGAATTAATATTTTAATTTATATTAAAATAATGCTCGATTCAATAATTTTACGATGTCAGCAACGCTTCCGGTCTTTATACATTTGCTCCTTTTAAAGATTAACCCCAATAATGGTTTACAGATTTTTGAAAGTTATTTGCAATATAATAATTGCTCTTTAGTTCAGTGTACGTACTCTTGGACTACCTTGTGGAATTTCGGATAAAAAAATATTATACCTTTATATCAGTGGCAGTGGTGGCTTAGTGGCTAGAACCTCGCACTTCGAAACTGATTAGTCGGGGTTCGAGACCGGGCGAGCGTACAGGAAATAAATTGATTTTTCAATTTATATGCACATGGGGATAACATCACCACTGCTTAAAACGGTGTAAAATGTCTAAGAATCAGAAGTTCGACGACATGTGACATCTGCCAACCCGCACTTGGCCAACGTGGTAAATTATGAATCCTCATAGGCCTGTGTCCCAGCAGTGGGAACATATAGTGGCTGATGATGATGATACCTTTATATCTACCTTTAGCGTCCAATTTTAAATCCTCCAGTTTTTCACGTCAAAAGACAAAAGTACACGCGAACGAAGTCGCGGGGACCATCTAGTAAATAGTAAGGTGATGAAAGCCCTCGATGTTCAACACTACATGTAGTCTAGAATACGCTGATGTAACCAACACATCTTTGTTACATTACAATTTTAGATGAAAAATATTAAAATAAAAATCATTATGGATTTTTTAAATTTTTATTAGATACATTAACAAAGAAGCAAATTCTTCACCCCCGCTCATGTACCTGTAATAAAAATAAACATTAAAATTTTACAAACATTACAGAACACAGTTGTTATAAATTAATAATAAACATGATTGTTGTTGTCCGCTATATTTAAGTCCTTAATAATAAAATATTATTAGTAAGGGTGGAGATAACTAATAAATAATATTTCCTCTGATTCTAAGCATTTATCACATATGGGAGAAAAATGACTGCCTCAGAGGATGCAGAACCTACTCTATTTGTTAAAAAATTTCATATGCTTTAAGTATAATAGAAAAGACATTAGTTTAGTAACATAACATAAGTAACAAATTTGCACCTTTTAGAACCAATTTCATCAGGATTTTAAATGTGATAAGATTAAGATTTGGGTAAAAAGTAATAGAAGGTAAAACCATTAAACTGAAATTTGAAAAATATATCAAACATGTGCTGTAAAAGATTATCAATTTTGTTTATATTAAGGAATGAATAATGGTGGAGTTAATACTTAGTAACTGAAGATTTATGAAAATTAGCATGGCAGCTATTTGTAACAAGTACCAATGTACCAATGTAAGTAAACTTGGTTTTGTTGGATAAACCAATATTACCAATTCAACTAAGTGTTACTAAATTGTTCATGTATAATATGTAGTATTATGGGTTAAATTAGCCCTTTTTATTAACATTTAGACTGCAAATGTAATGTATTGATAGAAAACAAATAATTGAATATCTATTTGTGTGTGTCTAAGTGTGGTGAAAATTATTGTGACTGTATACCCTTGTTACTGATGCAGCACAAAGTTTGATAGTTTCTTTTAAAGAAAAAAAAAAGAAACACACTTCGAAGTGCAAATCACAAAAAATGTGTATGGGCGTATCATATTTGCACAAACAAGTTATTAAAAAAAATTAGAACGACTTTTAATACTTGTTGTGTATGACTTCCAAATAAACATAAGCTTAAAAATAAAATAAACACATGTTATTAGTAGATTAAACTAATTATAATGAATAATTAATGGTACAAAGAAATTGATTCAATTCTACATCAAAATAAGCTTCATCTTAAAGTGTTGTATTAATCTAACCTGCAAAATCAAGCATGTTCCATTCATACCATTTTATCCGCATGGTATATGATCATATTTTTAAAACAAATAATACCATAAAGATCTTTCGAGTAGTATTTATGTATAATATATTTACAATATTAATTTGGGCTTTTCTTGTTTGCATGTGGCACATCATAATTTTGTGAAGTTATCTTATACTTTGCATTAATTTTTAAAGTTTACATTAAATCAAGATACTAACATACGTTTTCATAGCAGGAGATTACAAACATGTTTCAAGTTTTGTTTATTAAATTTTTTCCTCACCGGTTACTAAGTTATGCTATGTGTAGTGTGTAATGTGAATTTCGGTAATAACTAAAATATAGTTTTATGCTTACCCATATTACTTGGACCTCGCACGCATCTTCCTCCGTTTACGCTTTAGCCTTCGCATACGCTTCTTACGCCACTGAAACAAGATTCACACGTTAATTTATTTATTCGATATCACATAAAATACTTCGTAAAAAATGAATTAATACCTTAGCTCTCATATTTCTAGGCTAAAAGCCGAAAAGATTTTATTAATAGAACGAGTACAGCTCTTTGGATTCAATCGATAACTTCGGATTCAGAAACGTGAGTACTCTGGTGCAAGGCCCTGAATAAAAGAAGGATCTACGATACGTCAAGTTTATAGAATTTCAATTCTGACACCAGAGAAAACCATGACATTTGGCATAGACAAAATTAGACCACAAACAATCGGAAATTTCAAAAATAAAACTTATAATATAGAGTTCTATAGATTTAAATTTTGACGATTTAATATTATACAGTACTTAGAGTCTTATCGAATAAATTGAAATCCTTTAAAAAAAAAACAAATTAGAAATGCCTCGGGTTCTCTTCACACACGATTCAGCGCCAGTGCTGTGAATAATGATGTGAGCACTAGCTGTTACATCATTGACGGCCATTGCTTAAAGCTTAGAATAGTTTTTATTAATAATTTTCTAAAGATTTGGCAAAATTATTAAGATAAGAATATAAATCCTTCAGACAAACCGTGTATAAAATCTAACTATTCGCCTCTTAAGCTTAGTTCATATTGATACGAAGGCCGCGCAGGATGCGATTCCCTCGAGCCGATTGTGTCTGCCACAGATTAATTACTATTTACTTGGTGTCAACCTCATTTAAGTACCTAAGCACACAAGATGCAGCGATACATACACTACAGTGTCCTATTTTCGGAAATGTCACAGCGATAGATTATAATACCGATGAATAATGCATTTTATTGTGAGCAGTATGTGACGGATCACAACTATTCGACATTATTATTATTATACTCTTTGGACTACATTCTTGCGCGAATCTGTCGCGCTAGATCATAAACTGACTTTTTCTAAAAAGGCAACTCGGCACTCTAAAAAAGAGCTAGAAGTGCTATTTTTTTATAAAAGCGTGTAATGTAAGTTAGTAAATAAGGAAATTGTAGTCAGAATTACTAGAACTATATTGTTATTATTTAGACTTTATTAGATATTTATTTTATTAATACTAGATAAAATGCAAGTTTTTCTGGTTCGATTATAATTCCGTAATACAATTTTCCGAATCCGAGAATTTTGACTGGGTTAATAGAAATTCAATGGCCAAACAGAATGCTCACTTCGCAATGAAAGCTTCCCTTGGCATGGTATATACACAAAAAAAATCAAAATTAGCCCTAGTTAAATCTAGCCTATTTATAAAAATACGTAATAGTGTGTGTGTGTGTGTGTGTGCGTGTGTGTGTGTGTGTGTGTGTGTGTGTGTGTGTGTGTGTGTGTGTGTGTGTGTGTGCGCGCGCGCGCGCGATTATTAATTTATAATTGGTCATAATTGTTAATCTAAAAAAGTTTAGTATATTATGTATAACTTTATAAAAAATTTATATAATTTTTTAAAATAGTAAAACGGAGACATCCGTAAACCGTTTAAATATGAACAGAAACCGCGCCTGCCCCACTTATGACGTATGCAGTCGCGGTTTCTGTTTTGTGGAGCAGACGCTGGGTACATTACACTGGTCTATATTGGTTCATGAAATTATCAATGGTTTTGTTAGATTTG
>NC_052102.1:6854571-6868982 GCF_012273895.1 Zerene cesonia | reverse complement strand
AGAAACCGCGCCTGCCCCACTTATGACGTATGCAGACGCGGTTACTGTTTTGTGGGGCAGACGCTGGGTACATTACACTGGTCTATATTGGTTTGTTGCCCAAGATATAAGATTGATTTTGGATGTATTTATACTTACAGTTCATGAAATTATCAATGGTTTTGTTAGATTTGATCTCGTTTTCTTTTAAATATGTATTTTCATTTTACATTAGAAAAATTAAAAAAAAAAAAGAAAAGAATATGATGCATCGAAGTAAATAGCCAAAACGCCCTTTAAGCTTATATAAATATATTCGTGGTGTAGGCACTCAAAAACACAAAAATTTGCAAAAATAATCCAGGGCAAAAAAAAAAATCTGTACAGTTGTGTTTTATTTCTGATTCACAAATCTATTTTTTTCTTTACATTAGCGTTCTGTTTTCGGCTACACCAAATTGAAACCAGAACATCTCAATCAAAGAGTAGTACAATAATACGGGTAATCTCAATTCTTGATTCTATGCTCACCTTTACTGTGTTTTTCAAGTATCTATACATATAATAAATCTGTAGAAGGGTCAATTCTGTAAATTGAAAATGTTGGAAAATAAATAGCAGGGGGTGTTACTGGATCGATACCAAACCCAAATATGTGATTAAAAAATTTTTGTCTGTCTGTCTGTTTGTAAGTTCAAGCGTGAAAACTAACGGTTCGATTTCGATGAAAATTGGTATAATTATACCTTATTATCCTGGGCATCAAATGGGATACTTTTTATCCTGGAAAAATACGTAGAAATTTTTTTTTAATTTTTCAGTTTTATCGATAGACGTTCTGTAGAACCGCGAACACACGTTGCGTTACTCGCAGTGGATTCAACGCCGTAGCCTGTAGCGCCGAAAGTCGGATTTGGCTTGAACCGTTTGCGGCACACGCGGGCCCCACGACGCCCTGCCTCCCCGACTTCCATATAACGACAGCGTTCCGCGACGCGCGATGATGATTTCTGAATTTTGATGCGAGCGGACGTATCCAGTGAGACGAGCGGTCGTTCTTATTGGAATTAATATTGTATGCGTATAATTTTAAAGCGTTCTTTTCAACGCGACCTAATTGATTAACGGATTTGATGTCATTTCTATGGTTGTTCCGATCAGTTCTTTGTAAATACAGACAGCCGCACGGACGGAGTCGCGGGCACAAGCTTGTATTATAATAATAATAGTATATTCATATCGACAGTTACACTAATTTTTACATTAGTTACACTAATGTAACAGATAACAGAATACTAGCTCTTATTATAAATTCGAAAGCAATCATATTTAAAAAAGGTGTTGAACTTTTACCTTATAATAACATTGTGCGAAAGTACGTGCGTTTTTTTTTCTTTCATGGCTTTCTTTTAAGTGGAGATAATTGAAGAGATGGACGGTGACATAGGCTACTTTTTGTTTCTTTCTAACTCCTCTACCTCCCTTAAATGGACCCTCCATTTACAGCAAAACAAACGCCACAAACTCGCAAATTTTTCCTGTTTCGAGGTTAAAAAAAAGTCTTTATTCTTAGATCCCCTTAGATCTTAGTAAAGAGTTAATCTTTGGCTATGGAACTATGAAAATCAGTGGATAATAAATAAGGCAATTTTATAAATATAAATAGATACACTTTTTGATTTCTTATATCTATTTATTTCGTACACACAATTTTCAGGGTTAATTTAATTTGTACATTGTAACTTAATCCAATTATATTATTAAAATACAAAATTTATAAAGGTTCCATTAATTACACTTAACATGTTGGTTGTGTACCATGGTTTTCATTTTATTCTTGAATGCATAATGTATTACAATATAGCCAACTATAAATAACTAGCAAACCCGGCGAACTCCGTTTCGCCACCAGATGGCTGTGTGTGAAAAATGATTTTCCCGCTTTTCTGTTAAAATTTTTCCTGAATTTTCTTTGCTATAAACCTCACGGAGCCCGAGACCTTTCCAACGAATGCAAAACCGTGGAAATCGGTCCGTGCGTTCTCGAGTTATAGCGTCAGGAAGGAAATCCCGACTTATTTTTATATATAAATAATAAAACCACTTATATTATAACTTATGTATAGTCTCAATGTATTATTTTGAATTTGGGTAACTTCGGTAATGATTATCACATAATAAAAAAAATTACAAAGCTTGAATAATACACATTTTTTAACTATTGTCCATGATTTGATAAATAAGGAAAACAAGACATTTAGATTAGGTATTCAAGATTTAAAATTATGTAAAATTCTCAAAATGAAATGCATACGAAATAATATGACCATATTTATCAGCAATCAAATAAAAAAGTGATACATAACGTAAAGTAAAGCTCTATATATTCCAAATTAAAAACAACCAAAGTTACCCATACATGAAAACAACAGTTATTAGTTTCTTTTAAAATTTTGTAAAATAAATCCATAAATAAAAAAAAATATACATATATATATCTCTCTGTTTTGATTAAAACGATAAGATTGTTTACACTTTATTCTCACTTATCTTACACCAGCAACAGACTCTTCAGAAATGTCTTAAGTTTTTCGCCTACTGTACTACTGTTTGTCTTTATTATTAAATTCATTTTGACTTGGTATTGCCATATTAGGCATGTTTTTTAATATATCGTATTGTCGCTGTGCTTTTAACCAAGCACTTTGCATTTCCATTTGATGCCTGAATATGGCATGCGATAAATAATCAGCTTGGGAGCTCATTGCAGTATTTGTATTTAATGAAGGAGTTATGGGTTGGCGAATAGAAGATAATTTACTTGTAGGTATTAAAGGTTTCATTGGTTTTAGACCTGGCTTTGTATGGCTGTGTGAGTCTTTAGGAGACTCGCATCGAGGTGCGAACATATTTGATAACTGGGGGTGCAGTGGTGTGTTAGATTGATTCTGGTCTGAAGATGCACTACTTGTTTGCTTTTCTTCCGCTATTACCAATTTTGGTGATGAGCTTGGTGAACGTGTTTGAGATTGTGGTGATGGTTGTGTAGAAGTGTTTGATGGCTGAGCTCCTTGATAATTAGGTGAAGGTATATTGGATACTGTAGCCTGAATTTGATTTAATGATTTGTGAGCACTTATTTGTTTGGGCATTTCTTGCCTACTACTTAACTGAGACATATTAGCAGGAGGCTTCTCTAACTTTACATGAGTATTGTTATTACCTGAGGGAATTCTTAATGTTGAGGAAGTAGTAATAGGTCTTCTAGATACAGTTGGAAACATATCTTGTGATAAAGTCAAAGGAATTGACTTAGGTGGTAAGTTTTGTTTTTTTGCTAAATTAGCAATGGACTGCATTGTTTCAAAAGCTTTTGTTTGTTGAGGACCTAATTGGCTTTGAATACTGTGAGGAGTTGATAAATCAAGAGCAGCTGTGGTTTTGTTTTCTCCTGAAGAGACACCGGTTGGAACCTTTGAATTAACATTATTTAATTTATTCGCTGCACTAAAAGCTTTTGGTGTGGCTGGTACAAGTTTTGGAACCTGGGCCTTATTTTTGGGCACTTTCACTTTCGTATCTGTTTGAAGAGATTGTAATTGTTGTTCAAAAGTCTGTTGAAATGTTATAGGTGCAGATGAATTTCCAGTTTGTTTAGCCAATTTAGTATCAGCAATTGGTTTTAAATTTGGTATTGGTCCTTTAGCAGATGTTTCACTACTTTTATTTAATTTAGGTGTCATTGCAGTATTGTCTGATTTTTGGATATTTGGTTTTGTATCTGATACACTCTCTGTTTTTGTTGTCTTTTTTGTATCAGTATCAGGAAGTTTCTTTATTTCAATATAATTATGTACTGGAGGACTGGGTGCTTTATGATTAGAATTGTTGCTTGAATTCATGAGGTTCTTATTGATAATATTTTTCTTTTGTTCAGAAATTGGTAAATCAGAAGGGCTCTTTTGATCAGTTAGGGTTATTGATAATGAAGAGGGTATATTAATTTTACAAGAGTCAAATAATGATTTTAGATTATCTCCTGTATTTTGCCCACTGGTAGGCACTGATGTTTTAACTTGAGATAAAATTTTACTTCGATCAATAGTGGGATCACTATTATTTGCTAAAAGATCCATTCTTAATTTTCCTGAAATATGACTTTTGCTAGTAGCTGCTGCTCCTGTTGTGCTGGGTTTTAAATCAGGTATCTTCTTGGAAACTCCTTTTGGAGTTTCATTCGATTTATTATTTATTAATGATGGGGAATCTGTCTTAGATAACTGAATTTTAAGAGGTGAAACAGTTTTCTGTAGTGAAGGAGATGTTGACATCAGTTCTGGTTTCCGTTTTGGTGTAAGATTATTGGAGGTATCAGCTATGGTTCTTTTCTGCCCTACACCATCAGCTTGTTTTGGTAAATTAGCCGACTGTTTTGAATCCTTTGATGTCATAGTACTATTTACTATACTACTTCCTGATTGTGTGCCTTTTGGGGAATTATCTACTGTTTTACTTTGCTCTGTATTTTTTAAATTCTTGTCATTGATACCGATTGTTTTTAAATTGGTATTAGATGATGAAACATTTTGAGATACTGGTATTTTCGCTTTTTCAATCTCAATTTTTACCTTTTTCATTTCTGGTAGATTGTTTCCAATTTGGAACTTTCGTTTTAGTGAATCTTCATTCTTTAATGTGTTAGTGGTTGTAATTTTATTTTCAGTTGCTGCATTATCTGATAAATTTTTGGTGGGAGATGTTTTGGAAGACGCTGAGCTATTCTTAGCAGTTAATTCAAAAGAATTAAGGAATTGTGATTTTTCATCTTCATCATCATTTTTCTTTACAGGTGAATTACTCCTCTGGTTAGAGCTTGCTTCTTGGTTTGCTTTATGATGTTCAGTATAATTATTACACTTTTTTGAAGTGTCATTTGATTTTCTAGCATTGTTTTCATCTAACATAGGGCTATCAGCACCTGAAGAGGCTTCAGATGCAAGGTCATTTGTGTTAGTTATAGGGCTGTTGGCATGTGTATCTTCTGCAACAGCAGGGATAGCTTTCTTATCATGCAATTGAGACCCCTTCCTATTTAAATCAAATAATCTATTCCGAATTGCAACATAGTCAATAATTTGGTAAAAAAATCGCATAGGTTCATTTCTTTTCCAGTTATAGATGTAAGCAATGTCCATTAATGTATAGTAGTCTGGCAATGGTACTCTTTTGTACAAAATATCAATAGCAAATTGTGTACTATCAATATCAAATTTCATACTGAGAAATTTCTTTAGATGACTAATATTTACAACAGCAGGACATTGCAAGTACCTTCTTGCAGTTGTTGATGTTGATTGTGATTCATTACTATCAGATGATTTACTAGAGATGCTGTCAGTATCTGTTACATCAGAGTATTCTAAGGAAAATGAAATGACATCTTCTGGACTAAATATAATTCTCTCAGTGTCTTCACCTCGTTGTTCTGGAGTCGCTGATGCCGCTGGACCGGGACGAGAAGAATAAAATTGCTGGCGACGTTCCATTTCTTTTTGGAATAGGCCTGGTACCAATTTGTAAACTATATCTTGAAGCGCCTTATCCAGTTTGATATTAGGTTTTGCTGAATTTATCATCATTTCACATACTGGGCAATATTTTTTTACCTGAAGATGCTTTATAATACAACTACGACAAAAAGAATGCAAACATTCAACGATTGTAGTAGCATCGATATAATAACCGCGACATAAAGGACATGTTATATGCTCATTTACTTCACCCAAGAGAGTTCTGTGAGGGGCAACAGCGTTGTTGATTTGTGCAGTCATTTTTACAACTTTTTTTTCCGTTTGTTTATTAGAAGTAACCATTTTTACATTTCGTTGCACAGCGTCACTATACACAGCAAAAGCAGCTGGCACACTATGAATAATTAACAATTACAAAATTTATGAAGTTCACTTAGTTCATTTCACTTTAGATTTGCATTTGAGAAAAATACGAAGTGCGAAGTCTTAGTTGTACAGTTTATAGAATTAAAACAAAATCCATTCATCCACTATGTAAATACTAATTATTTGCGATTTTATATCATAGACAGTTCGTAGACTATAGACTATGGTACACAATACAGATGACTATAGAATTCCGGGAAAAGATTTAATATCCAAGGCTGATACAGAGTATCAGACTCAAACTTACGACCATCGACCACGATCTTAAATAAACATCACATTCACACAATTTACGAATATTATTTAAGAACACTGAACTAACTAGGTTGGTAAAAACCTATAAAATTTTTTTAAACAGTTAAAACAATCTGCGTACTAGAATGTTGGTTTAGGTTGTGGTTTATTATTTGTAATGTGGTATTATAGGTTGTATGGTTGGTAGATTATAAAAGCAATACACACTCAATAAAATAAGATGGCTATATAATTCAATCATTAATTACAACTATATATACAATCAGATACAAAAATATCGAATATACAATTTTTTGCTTTTATACCATGACCAGTCAAATTGGTCGGAGTCGAAATAATTATACTACAGAATTATTATTGAACCAGATAAAATAGCACATTTTAGAGGTGGCATTGGCGACTACATGCTTTTATTAATTTTCTGAGTGCCGAGGTGCCCTTTTAAGAAAATAAGGTGTCAACCGTAGATTATACAATATACACTTATATACGGTGTCAACACTGCTTGAGTAATGAGTTAGTTTTCGCGCCAATTCGACCATCACTGAACCTCAAAGTACAATGTTATTTAGATAAAAAATTATTCGGAGTAATCAATGCTGTGTTTTATGTAGATAAATAGTAATATGAAATTATTTCTTTTGTCGTATTAAGTGAAACGTCTTTGTGTTGTCTATTGGTATAAGTTAAAAATATTGGAAAAGGTTAGTGTTACTATATTTTACAGTTTTATAATGAAATGCACTCTCGTATGTATCAGAAACATAATCAATTACCATCGTATATTACTTATTCAATAGCAGTTAAGTAAAAAAAATATCACTATTCATTATAAAAATTTCATTTTGCGTTTTAATCACAAGTTTTTGTTGGAAGTTATCTACAGTGTTATATATCAGAATCGAGTTATAAGTTGGTATATTAATACTTTAAAGAACGTTTTACAAATAACAGGTTAGTGTTCAGTCAACTAATGTTCCCTCTACTGTCTTCATTAAGATTTGCTTGATCAGTATCAACTTTACAGTTTTTATTCTAAATCTTTATTTAAATCAAAGTAAATTAAATATTTGTTATTGCCGTTTCATATATAATTAAGAATGTATATATTATATTTTAACTTACAGGTTTTAAAATCTCAAATGGCTACCTTACAGTCTACAATTACTTTTAAGCAGCGTAAAAGAACATGTTTGGGAAACAAAAATAAGGCTAATATTGAAAATGAAAACATTTTAAACATAGACTGTGCAGTTCAGAAAAGGAGAGTGTCCAAAAACTCCTTAACTGATGATGGTAAGTGCCATTATAATGTCAAGATCACATTTTCATTATTCTTATTTATACAATTAATTTGTCATTACAGATTGTTCTCCACCAAAGATTAGTAAAACAAAAAGCATCACCAAAGACCAAAATCGAGATAATGTAATAGAGTAAGTGAAAATCATATTTTTCATCCCAGCTTCCCCTATGGTACATATACTGCTTAATGTATAACATAGCAATAAATGATTAAAATTTTAACCTTTTTCAGTGGGGCTCATAACCTATTACAACCCTTAACAAGTAGAGAGAGTGAAATTGAATTTTTGGATTCATTTTTGACTGAAAATCTTGATGAAGAAAATTCTGCATCATTGTATATTTCTGGACAACCTGGAACTGGTAAAACAGCCAGTTTATCTTACATTTTACAATTAGAGAAGGTAATTAACAAACTTTATACATATCAATTTTAATTAATCTGTCATAATATATCTCATTCCCTGTACCAGACATGTAGGGCACTGGACTGACAGATAGGACAGGAGACTCAGCTATTTGATTTATTCCAAATAATGTAACCATTTGTATAAATGACCACTGGAACTTTATTTTACCAAAATTATTAATAATATCATTGATAATATTTTTTACAAATATGTTTTTGTATTAATTGGATTAATTATTACATATATATTTTTATATCCAATTTTTTTTTTTTCATATTTTATTACAGTTCAAAAAAGGATTTAAACAAATTTATATAAACTGCACAATGGTGAAATCTGCTGCAAGTATATATGGTAGATTTTGTAAAGAGTTACAACTTAAAACATCAGGGACAAGTGAAAAAGCATGTCTAAATGCAATTGAGAAATATTTAACCAAAGAACATAAAATGATGTAAGTTTTAGTTATAATATATTATGCTAAGTGTGACATTTATACTAAGAGCATTTGGAGTTGGTGGCACCTGGATCTTGGGTGGGATGTTGTGAAATAATTCTGAGCAGAATATTTATTATTTAAAATAAAATCTTGCTTACATATTCCCACAAATAATAAACATGTACAGAATGTTATTAAACTGCATTGCAAAAAAAAAACCTATAGAAGATTATTAAACTTAGAACTTTCAAAATTTTGTGCAATGTTATAAAATATTGAGTTAAGGAAATGTCTAGATTAAATCACATGTCTTTTGTTCACAGACTCCTAGTTTTAGATGAAATAGATCAATTAGATAGTAAGCGACAATCTGTCCTATATACAATATTTGAATGGCCGGCACTTCCTGATTCACGGATTGTATTAATAGGCATAGCCAATGCCTTAGATCTCACAGAGAGGACACTTCCTCGGCTGCAAGCTAGATGCTCTTTAAGGCCTTTGACCCTACATTTTGCTCCATACACAAAGCAACAAATCATAAACATTTTTACGAAAGTTTTAGCAAATCAGGATAACACCAATGTTTTTTCACCTCCAGCTTTACAAATGTTAGCAGGTATGATTTCAATTCAATTGAAGTAGACATTTCACATTAATTTGCCTTTTTTTTTTATTTAACTGTAACATTGAAACAATTGCTTGCACTAGTGTTAATTTTACTGAATTAAAGATGTCGCAAATTAAGACTTAAATAATTATTTATGTAGCTAAGATAGCTGCAGTATCTGGAGATATGAGAAGAGCCCTGGATATAGGACGGAGAGTTATAGAATTAGCTAAACGCAGCAAGTTTGCTGAACATAAATCAGTGGACACTATCATGAATGACTCTACTGTAACCGTAGAGTTAAAACAAGTCCTAGAAGTCTTAAATGATGTTTATGGCGGTTCCAGAAAGATTGATACAGATGTAGAGGAAGGAATGCCTATGCAGCAGAAATTAATTTTATGTAGTTTGTTGTTAATGCTCACGAAAGGGAAAAACAAAGAAATTGTTATGGGCAAACTACATGATGTTTATAAAAAGTAAGTTATAGGTATTATTTTGATTTGTAGCATTTGCCTATTGTAATGGAAAATGTAATATAAATTTTAATAAATACCTACTTGACACGGGCAAAATACAATAATGGTTTTAATTGATTCAGTCTTAACATTTTAAAACTATCCCATTGAAAGTATTTTATGCATTCTCAAAAACATTCATGTCTATAATATACATTCATAAAGTGAAGTCCCGTGTCCCCACTTGGGGTATGGGGGCATATGATGTACATCTGTTTCACTGATTGATTTTCTTTACGGACAAGTAAGCCTGTGTCCTGCCGGACCGAGACATTTTTTTTGTGCGTCCCCACCGGCAATTGAACCCTGGACCCCTCGGTTCTACGCTCACGCGTTAACCACTGTACCAAGGAAACATTTCGATTCATACAGGATTCTTATTATTTCGACAGTACAAGCCCTGTTAAACAAAACACAAAACAACATTTAAAAATGTTTTGTATATATACAGGCGTGCCTCGCGCTTTTAAATTTGGTCTAGTTCTGTCACATTGAAGGCAGTCAAGTTTTGTATGTAACTGGCTACGTGCACAAACAATTTCAGGGTGGCCGCATCCCGCAACATCGCCGCATTGGACATGAGCGAGATGTCGGGCGCGTGCGCGTTGCTGGAGGCGCGCGGCGCGCTGCGCGTGGGCGCGGGCGCGTCGCGCGCGCGCCGCCTGCGCCTCAACTGGGACCAGGCCGAGCTCGCCGCCGCGCTCGCTGACAAGCCGCTGCTGTCGGCCATACTGGCTAATAGTAACGTGTTGTCCTAGCGCCCCTCTATAACGCATATAGGATGTCAGCACTCAGCAGCCACAGATTGTTGTAGTATGATTGTTGGTACTTGTAGTGGTACGCTAGAAAAAAATGCTTATAAAACCCGCCGCCATTTGTCTTCTCCGATAAATTCTTAAGACTACTTGACAGAAGATACGTCGACCTTTGCCATCCGCATGCGTGCTTACATATAGGATTGTGTTTTCTTAGACACAATTAATTAATTAATTTGTTGTTTAAATATTTTTATGCAATCAGCGTCTTAAAAACTATAGGTTCCATTTATCATAGTATTCCTAATCTGCGATGTTTTAGCCAACTATTTTAATCGGTCATTAGATGAAGAGCCTTCCTATCAAACTGGATAAGTTAGTTAGCTGCGACATATTATGGGATAAGCCCTTTCTGTTTTACAAGACCTAGTACCGAATTATAATAGAAATTGACAAAAAATGTGTGTAGTATATAGTGTAGTCAAAGGAAGTTAATTTGCACTTGTTGACAAATCCCTTAACTACTTTCTGACACTAGTTTACTATGGCTATGTTTTTTTTCTAAATAAACCAAAGTTTGCATTTTCGTAATTTTTTGTAGAAAATACTGTTTAACCACTGTTTTAAATATTGGAAAAGTCATATACATGAACACAAACTCGTTTATTGTGAATAATATCATGTTAAGAATTAATTTATCAAATATATAAAATAATTTGATATATATTCTCCATTTCAAATTAATCCTACTAATATTATAAATGTGAAAATTTGTAAGGATGTGTGTGCGTTTGTTGCTCTTTCACGCAAAAACTACTGAACCGATTGCAATGAAATTTGGTACGTACGTATGAGCTGGACAACTGGAATAACATATAGGAAACCGAGAGGCGAAGCTAGTCTTTCTATAAATAAGCTACCTTTATTTAAATCTTCATTATGTTTTTTTTTCATTACGACTTGTTTTTACCTTCTGTGTCCTGCCAGACCGAGACATTTTTTTTGTGCGTCCCCACCGGCAATTGAACCCAGGATCCCTCGGTTCTACGCTCGCGTTAACCACAGTACCAAGGAGACGGTCAATAAACGACCAAAAATATACATTCATACAGGATTCTTATTATTTCAACAGTGCAAGCCCTGTTAAACAAAACAAAATAACATTTAAAAATGTTTTGTATATATACAGGCGTGCCTCGCGCTTTTCTATAAATAAGCTACCTTTATTTAAATCTTCATTATGTTTTTTTTTTCATTACGACTTGTTTTTACTCAACATTTTATTACGCTTTTGCATCTTAGAATGAATGACACACAATGAGCAGAATATTGTCTATGTATTTATTAATTTTTTTCAATAAGTTATTAATTATTAGCTAAATTTGAGGCGATCTCATTGATGTCTAAGGACGACCTATTAAATTTGATTATTATTTTAAGAGAATTTGTAACTTAGACTGGACACGATTTAAGTTTTGATAATATTATATAGAATTAGTTCATGTAAGTTCCTCTAATTTTGTATGAATTATAAATTTATTGCATTTTGTTGTGTTGGCTTTCACCCGAGTATTATACATTTAATTTAAAAATTAAAGACATTAGAGGATGTTAAACGGCATTTGATCATTTTTATCGTTATAGACCGACGTGAGTCACAGACAATCTCTTCATGACCATGTTCACTGTAAAGTGTTCAAAACTTCGGGATGATTAGTAATAATCATAATATAATCAGTAGTTATTTAGGATTTAATTTTTATTGTATTATTAATGAATGTTTCCTGTTGACCTATGATTTGCTGAGTGGCGATGTTTATTTTAAAATACGTATGAAAGCAAATTTATAATGTCATAGTAAACAAATTCTTAAATTAATTACCAACATGTGCAGTACTCAGCATAAAAAGTGGGTCGTTGTTGCGTGAAATTGTGTTAAATTTGAATTTTGTTTGAAAAGTATGTTATCATGAAATGTGTAATGTGTTTTTATTTAATATCTGTTTTTCGTTAAAAATGAAGAAGTTAACATAAAATAAGTGGCCTTTGAATGAATTGTTGACTTGAACGTTTTACATAGAAATAAGTAAATAAGTGGCCTTTGAATGAATTGTTGACTTGAACATTTTACGTAGAAATTAGATAAAACATTATTCTCTATTTTTAGGCAAAGGACAAGGAAACAATTCCAATTGTAGTTAATAAACAAATAGGAGAGATCAAACAAACACATTTTTTTAGAATGCCATGTGTATATTTTCAGCTATTCATTTGCATACCAAATAGCAAATTTTGATAATTTATATGCGTTTGTGCATTTTAATGTGTTATAATTAATTATAATAGTAGGTATTGCGTAAACCAAGCATATATTTTATTTAATTTCTCTGCATAATAATTACGTGTAACAAAATTGCAATCTCATTTTTCCAAAATTTATGATAATTTGCAACAGTGAACTGACTATAAACATCTCAAACTCTCTCAAAATCACATAATTATGTTAATATTTTGAATTAGTACTTAACTGATAACAGTTATAAAACTACGATATTAATTGTGTAATTATCTTGTTACGTATTTTTATGAAAACTCAATTTATTAATTCAAGGTATTGATGATGAGTCACAGCGTTTTATTAAATAATAAGTTTAATAAATGACCAATAACTATACTTTATTTATCTGACTTAATTTTATTTGAAATAATTTGCGTTTATATCATTAATTCAAGTCGGTCTTAACTCTTAAGACGTTTTAGATAATTGTCATGACAAAAAGTGAAACAAAAATTTTGATTGTATTGTATTATGATAATTTGTGTGTTTACAAAATGTACAAATACATGTTTTTTCTCCCTACATTTTATAGCGTTTTATTATTTTTTACTTTGGATGTGAACGAAGCGTCTGCCACTTTGACTTGTTTATAATCACAGCAAAGCGTATGGGAGTACCAAATCTTCGATTTTTGTAAGTCAACAGAAAATTGTCATCACGTAACAAATGTTACGGCACAAAATTAATATCTCTTATAGTTTAGGTGGTCTATCGCGGATTTGCATGCTGCCTAGACTTAATTCCTATATAACAAAAACTTTCATTCCCAACCGTCCTGTAAGTCCGGAAATTAGCGTTTACAAACAGACAAACAAAACTTTTTTATGGATTCGTTTTCAAACCCCCTTCAATTATTTTTATTCATTTATATATTCAACAGTTAATATATTAAAGTTTCTACTGTTTTGATATATTATCTTATATATAAAATTCTCGTGTCACAATGTTAGTCTCTATACTCCTTCGAAACGGCTTGACCGATTCCTCTGAAATTTGGTAAGCATATTGGGTAGGTCTGAGAATCGGCTCACATCTATTTTTCATACCACTAAACGATAAGAGTAAGGCAGAACAGCGTTTGCCGGGTGCAGCTAGTGTATAGATAAAATTCTCGTGTCACAGTTTTCGTTGCCATACTCCTCCGAAACGGCTTGACCGATTCTTATGAAATTTTGTGTGCATATCGGGTATGTTTGAGAATCGGCTAACATCTATTTTTCATACCTCTAAATGATAAGAGTAAGGCAGAACAGCGTTTGCCGGGTGCAGCTAGTATTATGTATAGATTATTTCTTAAGGAAAAAGCTAAAAGTATAAGATTTGCCGGGCGAGATATTTATGATAAATGTAAAGATGTCGGTTATTTTGTGTAAGCATGCACCTAATTAACTGCAGATTCGGAAACGAAAATCATAGTTCTTTGCTGTGCTTGTATTGAGGAAGTGTCTAACCGTAATGTAGAACATAAATTAGATTTAATTTTTAGTTTTATAGCATTGAAATCTACTATATAAAAATAAGTCGGGTTTTCCTTCCTGACGCTATAACTCCAGAACGCACGAACCGATTTCCACGGTTTTGCATTCGTTGGAAAGGTCTCGGGCTCCGTGAGGTTTATAGCATAGAAAATTCAGGAAAAATTTCAACAGAAAAGCCGGAAAATGATTTTTCACATACAGCCAACTGGTGGCGAAACGGAGTTCGCCGGGTTTGCTTGTGCTTTATAAATGAGAAATTTTGAAAGAATAGAAAAAATTTGATCACGAGGCTCACGATCATTTATAAAGCATTTCAATGCTATAAAACTAAAAATCTTATACCTTTAAACGAGCAATTCTTGTATAT
>NC_052102.1:6832043-6854471 GCF_012273895.1 Zerene cesonia | reverse complement strand
TTAGCAAAGATTTTTACAAGCACATAGTTTGTTCTCGCCGCAACTTTCGCATGAGCGGCATTGATTATGTTAAGAATGAGTTATTATTTTTTATGCGTGCTGATTTATGATGTGGCATCACAGGAAAGCATATTCTTGATGGAGGCGCGGGAATCGCAACGAGAGATAATGCAGTTGGCTGCATTGGATGCTCTTCCCGCTTCTGAAACTTCAAGTTCCATTCAGACTCCCTGTGAGTCGGGAGTCCGGCCCTATCTGAACCTAGCCGTGCGCCACAAATTATCCGAACGCTCCACCGTCACGTCTCTGGAATCCCTCGCTTCCTCTATTGACATTCGCGACGATCTCACAGACCGCAGCCTTAAGCGGAACCACGATATAATAATGACCATAGACAAAGAGTCACAAGTAAAGGAACAGCGCAACTCTTTCTTGGGACTCTTTCCGGCGGGAGATTCCAAAGGCTCGCCTAAAAAACTACGTAAAGATACTTGAATTTATTAAACACAAGGACTCTTTTGTACAGTTTTGCCAAATATATTTTAGTACAAGTTTTATGGCTCAACTTTTTTGTCCATTCTCGCACCATATATTCATATTATTATTTTTGTAACTATATTTGTCACTTCTTATCATTCATGTGCTATCTCAGGTGATATAGCTAGAATTTTATTTTCATACAATTTACATAATGCTGCCAAAACACGTGACTCTTACGGAGATGTTATAATCATATTTAATCATAAGCTGGTTTGTAAAATTATAAAAAAATAGTGTATATTGATAGGGTAATAAACGAATTTATAGCAATTTTATTTAGTTATGTTGATACGATATTAAATATATAACTGTGATATAAAATTATTATGATTTCCTTAATGTTCTTGTTACCACTTTAAATTTTAAGTTTCTCCGTCTTGTAATTATGTTACACCAATAAAACTTACCAACGACATAGTAGTTTTTGTTCACTTACGTGTTGTTCACTTTTGATTGCAATTTAACATGTCTGTACGAAAGGATGCAACGGATCAGTCCCGACCACAATAAGGTACTATTACATCATTTACTTCTTAGAAACGGAAGTTCTTCTCAATGATTATTAGTCAATGTTATTATTATCTATTAGTTGTAAGGCTTGTCATTAACTAATCAAACCCAATTTTGCGGCCTGGCGTTTTATTGAGAAACGACCTTTCCAAAATAAAAATATAGGTAAATAGATGTTCTCAGCTTAGATAAAGATTAAAAAATAAGTTAAAATTTGTAATTTGACACCGAAATTTCGTTTTTAAACTTGGATTTCTTAAAAACAATGACTACGCATTTAAAAAAAATTGAATGTTATTATAAGTAGTGTTAAAATCATATTTGTTACAAACCGTATTGATTACACACGATTATTATACATGATTTTTAAGCTTCTAAAACACTTCTTTAAAGGCCAGCAAACCTAATTTAGGCATATGGGCGACCCTGATCACTTATGGTGACGAGTGAGCTTACTGCTAAGTTGCCTCTTCTAACAAAAAAAGAAAAAAAAACTAAGTACATCTATTTAATTAATTCGACCACAATTCACAATATAATTACATTCGAGCTAATTTTCGAATAAAAATATTTTCAGTCGTTTGGAGTCGGCTAAAGCTAAATATAATAAATAGTTCAAATGCAATCTAATACCATACCATGATTTTTTTATGTGTATATCGCGGGATGTATATACTCTCGATGTGAGGGCGTTAAATTGTGAAATGGGCATTCGATTTGATGATGGGTTAGCTAAGGTTCGGCATCATTCAAAAACCGCCTAGAGGTGCTCGGGTTCCGTCGAGTGACAACCTGCACCCGACGGATGTATGGAAAATTTGTGACCTAATATATAATTGCAATATAATCGCATTATAGTCAATTATAGGCATTAACGGCAATATATATTATGTTACAGGTCACAATTTTCCGACAGTTTGCAATCTCGCGAGTTAGTACACTCATACTTTATACACTCTTGCAGTAACATGTATACGTTTCATGTATATGTATAGTGTTTAAATAAATTTTAAATCAATTTGATGAGCTTTTCCTTTAGTAGTAGAAGAACGACACTTATTTAATTAATTGATTCCTTGATTTTGCCCCACTTATTTAATTGATTCCTTAATTTTGCCCATCGATATATAAAAATATTTCCACATTGCGGCCCTTGCTTGCTAAATCGTAGCATAACCAGGGATTATCCATATAATACAAAACAAAGTATGTATCGACAAACGAAGGAAGAAGGCAGTATATGGAACGAATTAAGTATAAACTTATAAAATATTTTAAATCAGTGTTCTATTTTTATAAGTAAATTATGTCATTCTAATTAGGATGTATTACTTTGTGATTTTCACTCCATTTTTTCTACGTATTGACAGTTTTCTTAAGTTTCTGTTATACTTTAGCCGACGAGAAATTTACCTGTATGTGTAAACGAGAATTAACGTGTATTAAGTGATAAAGAAATTTGCTGTTCATTTCGTGTACTTATTGTTCTGTGATTTCGTTTCCAATCAGCTCATGTTGTCATTGAAATACTATATATAATGTAATTGATTAAATTTGCGGGAATAAGTTCTTCCAGAACGAATTTTTATGAATACACAATGAATAACCTACGAATAACGTTTTTGTTTTTTATTTTTCCTTATCCGTTTATCCTTACAATTTTAAGCATGTAATGAAAGGAACTTCTGTTATTACTTATACATAATTATTTTTAACAAAAATTGTCAGAACTTCTCCACTTTTACGCTTAGCAACAACACATTTCACAAAGTCGACAAGTCGACAGATACTAGTCAAATTGGTCTGTTGATGATTTAATAAAGTACTTCAAAAATTAAATTGAGGCTAAAAATAATCCTTTTTGTGATAAGAGTTTTGACATTTTGTAATGTTTTTATCACTCCCAAGCCGATATTGATGAAACTAAAAGATCGATAGGCTTAGATTATTAAATAAAATGTGAGGTGATATATATAAATTTAAGCATGTGATCGGTAACAGATTTTGTTTATACGTGGTGGAATGAAATATTTTTAACAAGAAACAGACTAATATTATGATTTCACGCCATGGTGTGAAATTGTTATTTTGACTGTTTGCCTTGACTTTGCCAGAAGGAAGAGCAGTCTCTCTATCTCGGCGATACTAGTTGAAAACATTAAACTTTAACTAGTAGAAAATAGTTGAAAATATAGGCTACATAGGCAAACTCAACTTCGTTTTGTAATTTTTTGTAAGTTAATGACCTCGGATGAAACTGCAGAGCACACCCCCTATTAATTTGATAGAATACATCAAGGTGCTAATGAAAAACCATTTTCAAAAAAAAATTTAATAGCTTATATATAATTAAGTACGTTGTAAAAAAAATATACATTGTGATTATATAAGTAATTATGTTCAGTTACGGAATAAGGGACGGAATGTATTTTTACATCACACTTAGTTGCACTAACAATGTTTACTTCACAGTATACAAGAGCTATATATTCTAGACATGCAAATATAAGGTTTGTATAAAAATTTAAAATAGGTACCTAAATAATATATAAACATATATCTATGATTCATAAAAATTGATAAAACATAATAAATTAATGTGTAAAAAATAAATCCACAAAATATACATATAAGTTTGGAATTTATAAAAAGCAATAATTATTAAATACTTCGTATATTTTAATTGAAGGCATTACTGAGGATTATGACGGACATTTTATAATTTGCACTGAATAATATTTAAATGAGATATTAAACGATTTTAACAATAAGTTCATCAAAATAATTGATTAGTAAATGATATTGATTCTAACACTTAAATTTTTGTAGTTGTTTTCAACTGTTATACAATAGCTATTGATGTATACAAAATAATGGTATAGAATCTAAAATGACAATTCTGGAAAAATAATATGATTTGCTCTAAGGGCAATAAGTATGTAAATAAAATTTAGAAAACGGTTCAATAAAGAATACACTTTAAAGCTTTTAAAAATAGTGGAATAATCGATTGTAGTGACTAAATAATAAATTTTTATATTATTATATACCTCTTTAAATTGGACGGAGAATTATTTATATTTTATTTGTGCACTTAATTACAACCAATATAATACTTGTAAGAACCATATGTTATGTACATGTTAACAACGTATATTTTCAAATAAAGTATACAATAAGAAAATTAAAGTGTGCGCAAAATCATTTTACTTACGGGTACCTAATTGTAAAAGTAGAATCAACAAATGTCTTATATTGGATATAACAATTATTGCATCTTAATATTAATTGACTCATTGATATGCAATTAATATAGTTATATCTTAATTATTATTTGTTTCATATATAATTTGTCTTAATATATTATTAATATGCATAACCATTAATGTAAAATACAAAAATATACGAATATTAAATCTAATACAATGTAAATTATATTATTTTGTTTTTCCGAAATAAAATTGTTAAGGTTTTCAATTTGATATATATAAATACCCATATAAATAAATGGGTGAATATATAGTACATGATTATACGTTTTAAGTACATAAATCTATGGCCACTAATTGTTTACTAACTATTCTATACCAAAACAAAGATTATTTGTTTATTTTAACAAAATATAAACATAAATACATTTGATGGTCCCTGAACGGTTAGATATAAAATATCCATTAGTATAGCTTATTGCATAGATAAATACTTAATAATTTGAATGGAGTAAAAAGTTAAAGAAACAGTAGTATAAAATTATTAATACATATTTAATATTTATAGACATCTTTGTCGTTTAGCAATTATTTTTATATTTTACAGATGTTAAAGGGTCAATCGTAATTAATAAAGTGAAAAATTACATGTACAATAAAATACTTGTTTGTACGGGGACGGAGTATGGACACAGATAAAAAGTGTCTATCATCTTAATACACTTGAATACTTTGATTAGGTAAAGAGAAGTACTTGGCTAATCCAACGGGAGGTTTTGTTTTAAGGTGCTCTTCTATAAATTGACACGGACATATGTACTTTTCGCCATGCCGACCGGGAACAATACTACTCAGGTTCAATCGGTGTTTCACGGCATACGCTCCCCAGCGCGCGACGTACCGCAAATACAGAAGAGCACCTCTGTCCTGTAAAGACATTTAAAATTATTTAAATTGCAAAATATTGGCAGGTAGAAAGTACGGAAAATATATGAATCGTGACTTGCCAAACGAACAAAACGGTTCAATCAATCCAGACCGCGCCGCCTGAGCCAATCGTTGCATGTTGAACAACAGGCGCGCGTGTCTTTGGGCTCTTTGTTGCGTAAGATCTCTTCAACGTATTGGCACGGGCAGAGCGCGTGCGCCAAGTGGCGCGGCGCCGCGGGGTTGCCGCCCTCCTCGTCCAGCGTCCAGTCGAGCCGTCGACGCAAAAAGTCTTTGCCCCAACGTTGGAGGTAACGAAGGAACACTTGCTCTGCCATATCCTGCACATTTTATTTACCTCACTCACCCATATACTACACACACCGACTAGCTATGTGTATGGTAGTGACATACGTGCGTTTTAGCCAGATGACAGTGCTAATGTGCATAAGTATGAGACATGCATTTGAATTACTCTTACTTACATACCTACGCCTATTCAACCAAGTTATTCATTGTAGATAGCATATAAAAATAAAGTAAATGTTAATGTAATACGCATAAAAACAAGCTTTAAACAACATGGCTGTTTATGGTCCATGTGGAAAAAATAATGGTGAAGTCTTATGGCGGATTTATCAGCAATCTCCTAGTTCAAATGGCTAATATGTGTAAATAATGAAAGTAGGCAGATTTCAAAAATAATTTATTGATTAATATGATATGTAAATTATGAACTAGAGATAGAAATATAGTTTTGTGGTGAACATATGGCCTAAATTTGTCCAAGCAATCGACTATAATATTTTAGAAAACGGTCACTAGTTACCCTACAGGGTAAAAAGAAATACGGGCTTGGATGAAACAAAAGATTGAATAGAAAATTGAAATACATAAATGTGTACAAACTTCAAAATTCACAATTGGGAAAAAATATCGCGCCTCCCTAAAACACCGTTTTTGCTAGAATTATAATTTCTCTCTATTTTATTGATAGTAATGAGTATCAAATAAACATGAAAAAAGTCAGTTTCAATGTCTAACCCATTTTAGTAGTATTAGAAACTATAGTTACTTTAACAAAGTAAATATCTAAATTGTTGAAATAGACTACCTGCTAAAACAAATTAAACATTTTTACAATACTTAATCGATCCACTGTACATGTTAAGTACATATGTGCTCAAGAAAATCATCTTTGGAACATTGCATATTATGAAATTTATTAGCAATTTAATTAAGTTGATAATAAATTGAATAGAATGAAAAATACCAAGTTGTTTAGTTACATTACAAGACATTGGTTAGTGAGATAATAGCTTTAATTCCTGCATCCCTACAGGATTCTATTTTTCCGGATTTTGTAGGTATATGGAAAGCGGAAAAGGGCCAGTGTAAATATGAAAAACCTAGTTAATTTTTAGTCTATTTAAATTTGTCAAAGTAAGAAATATTATTTACATTATTTCCTGAAAACATTCATTCATTCATATCCTTTGTTAGCATTAAAAAACAACCAATAACCACATAACCCACAAACATTGTATTAAGTCATAATGTGCAATCCTTCACCACCTCCACAATGAAAATACCAATTATATAAACAATAAAAATTAATGAAGATTCTCATACCCAAAATATTTTAAAGTATATAAGATATAGTTTGTCTTCAATGCCATTATGTTGTAATTTTTAGTGAAAGTTAATAGAATAGGAAAAAAAATATGTAGGTTAAAAAAAAAATTGTTAGGCCAAGTAGAAAACAATAGATTGTTTACCTGTTTCCTTGATAATCGGGTGGTCTGACTTCCTCGTATCACAATGTCATTTGCTTGTACATCTAACTTCTGTTCCCAGCCTTTCATGATTGTTTTTCCCTCTTCACTCTCAATAAATTGTTGTAAATGTGTTATACAAGGTGTTGAATCAAAATACAGAAAACAAAGGTGGACCTTGTGACATGAGATTTTGCCCCTGTCATCTAGAGCTAGCAGCAACTTGTGTTTTACCAACAACTTATTTACACTCGCCAAACATTGCTCCAGTCCTTTTGACAATCTTAACTTGATCCACATGCATAGGAAAATTGCTAATGCATTAAATATCAACCACAAAACACCAAGTGAAAACAATGTCAATCCTGTTAATCCAGAGAATAAAAGTGTGAGCAGGACCATAAAGGCTATGGTGATCCAACAAACAAGAACTCTCTTATAGCAAATGTTGTACAATGTAAACCGTGCATCATTCACAAGCAACTCCATTGCATGAACATATTCTTCAACTGTGAGCTGAAAAAAGTAATGAAATGTCAACATAATGGTTACAATTATTTGGGTTCATGGTTACTGTCTATACAACCAAGAATCAAAATTAACGATTTGCTTCCTTTTCTTTACACAGGGAAGGATTGGCTATGATCTTTTCTTATAAGAATAAATAATAACAACTGAAAAGCATGATTTATGAAACAGTAGTAGTACTAGTAGGTCTTTATTGAATGTTACTTACTGTTAAACCTTGAGCCATTAATTCTTCAGGTACCAGTTCTGGTTTAAATTGAGCTGCAGTTATCCATGGTAACTTAGTGTTGACTGGTAATAATGTAACAATGATGTCTCCGTTTGCTAAAATTTTATAATACTGAGATATTAGAAACTATCATTTTAAAGTCCCTTCATATCTTAAAGAAACAAACTGAACTTACTAAATCCCTGGCGTATATTATTAAAATCAACATTCTTCAGAACAGCACTTGGTGTTGGTTCTAAATGTTTGTCATTACGCTCCAAGTTAACATGAACTGTTTCAGTTTTCAAAACTGCGGGCAATTCTGTATTCAAAGACGATGCAGCTTCTGGGAGTCTTTCTGAACTAATGATTGTGTTTTGAGAAGATATTTCAACTTGTGATGTATCATCATCGAATTTTACCCATTCTTTCTTCCTTTCTTGGGTTACATTTCCATTTACTTCTGTCGTTTCCATTTTCAATCACTGTATAAAGTTCCCTGTTTAATTTACCTATTTTATCCAAATAATATATTTATCCAACTGATTTCATAAATTACACCATGTATGCTTAAAGTGCATGTTAAATAGATATACAACAAATTTTGAAATGTTTTGAATTTTTTAAACAGATATACTTCAAAGTTAATTATATAGAAATTTTTTGAAACGTCAATCCAATCGTCATCGCTATTCTCCTTGACGGGTGTCACGAGTCACGAAATTAAAGTCAAAGACAATAAATACAGTGGCATTAAGTAATAAATTTGCCATGAAAGAGATCCAGGCGAAGGTAAGAAATATCAAGTATGACTTAATTCGACATGTAGACCATATTGTAAAAGCTATATATTAAATATTTATATACATTAATAGCTATATATTAATTAAAATCAGTCAGAGCTGTCAGCTGCCCCCCGGGCCCTACAACTAGTCTTGCTTAAAATAAATGAAAAATCATATCCATACTTAACACAAACAATTAAGCATTCTTTTTTATAGCCCTATTCATATAAATTTTCCCCAAGTCAGGTCAAGTCAATCATGTCAGGAATGCATTTTTTCCTGTGCTAGTTAAGATTAATAAAAAAAAATGTACAAAAATTGTGTAATTACTGACATTACTGTAAATGTGATAGACGACAGTAATAGACTTTCATATGTATCAGGAGAAATGTAGCCCAAAAACCTTAAGTATTTAATTAACTGTATGAATGACATCATCACATCAAATTTCATTACAATTTATTTTCTATCCTAATTTTCACAGGAGGGTTTTTAATGCCACCGTTTGTGCGCTTATTTAAGGTTGCGACTTTGTATTTGAATCGTGCGCTCTGAATTTAATTGTTTTGTAGTGTAGAATTGATGGTGGGTACTTATTCTGCGGTAATGCGTAGTTTTTATGAAACCAAATGTAAGCAAAGTAAATTTAAATTGGATTTAACTTGTATTTTATGGTGTTTACAGTAAAAAATAAATAATACACATCGCAACAGTGTTTTTATTTTCAAAAGTCTATCTTACTATTTTGGTCACAACATATATTCATTAAAAACCTGCGTATGAATGGAAATTGAACTGTAAGAATACGACAAAAACACACCCAATTTAAAAAGGGCATAATATAAATCACATTTTCAAATAATAATAAATAGCTATTTGGCGAGTGAATATTAATGTCCATTTTAAAAAAATATTATTTTATAATACTAAAGTAGGATAATCCTATCCTATCCAACTTCCTACTAATCCTATCCTTCCTACTTTATAATATTATAAATGCGAAAGTTTGTAAGGATTTGTGTGTGTGTGATACTCTTTCACGCAAAAACTACTGAACCGAGTGCAATGAAATTTGGTACGTAGACAGCTGGACAACTGGAATAACATATAGGCAACCTTTTATCCCGATATTCCTACGGGATAAAGACTTACGCGGGTGAAGCCGCGGGGCGCAGCTAGTTTCTTAAAACAATTCACACTACTCTTTGAATAATAATTACATCAACATTTTGTTATGTTAGTAGGTAAGTTAAGGCATTCCCATTTGACCTATGATGAAAATTATACTACGATTGAAAGAATTGAGAACAACCACCGCTTTATTTTTAGAAACTCCAATACATTTGACGCATTTTTTCTGCATTATTTTCGTAAAGTAAATCCAATTATAATGTCTCCACACTATATTTATTAATTCATCCTAATTAAGACTTGAAAGATTCAATAATTGTATAATAACTTGGACCTGATTATATACCAAGTTACCTAATAAAATACAAATTAACGTATTGAGAAAAAAATTAGACATGCGAAAATATGCTTTACGGCCTTATTTTTAAATAACTTTATCGACTGTTACGTCCATATAGCGCTACACTACTTGCCCAAAATGCCGCTTGACCGGTTTTCGTACATATTATACTCACACTTGAACGGCAATCTTGTTTAGTCTGCAAAATCACTCCCACAATCCGGTGCCGGGCGCGGTATCTTAAATAATACGTTTAATTTTAAAATTGTGTAAGAAAATTCGATATTTAGTATATACACATGTATAGTTGGTATTTGGTATCCATAATATTATATTATTGAATACTATACAATCAATAACAATAAGTGTTGAAGTGAGAATAAGGAGGTGAATCCAAAAATTTAATTGGAATACAAACATGGAATCATTACCCAAACAATTCGTTTCAGCAATGAGAACTTTATTCGATATTATGGATGATAAACGGACAGGGTATGTTAAATTAACAGACATTGAAAACCGCTGGCGTGATGATCGTACTAAAGGTTTACCCCACGGCGTTATTGAGAGCCTCCAAAAAGTTGCTTCACACGACGGCTTTTTAACATTTGACAGTTTTTGTACTGGCCTTAAAATATGTCTCCTGCGTAATCAAGTTCAGAACACTTCAAAACAAATGGAAATTGTAAGTGAAGAGGTCGAGGATGTTAATTTTCACTCGCAGACGAGTTCACAAGATCATCGACCTCCTTCAGCTCCAATAATAATTGACTTGAATAATGCACAGAATCGAGAAAGACATTGGAATGCCATTAAAAAACCTGGTTCGCAACACCGTACACATAGTATGCCACATTTAGCTGAAGATAAAAGTTCGCATGAGAAATCACACCTAGGAACATCACTTTTATCCAGCCACGAAATAATTCATAGAGGATATGGTCCTCCGAAACCACCCAGACTTGAAAAGATAATAGATAACAAAGATACTATAAGAATTTTATCTGACACAGAAAAAAGTAATAATAGTAAATTGGAAATTGAAGAGATAACTGAATCAATAGAAGTACAAGGTCGGGGTTTGGGAGACGGGCGTTCCGCAACTGGATCACAATCCTATTTAAGTCGCACATCTAGACGTAGAGAACCCCGTCGACACACCTTGCATAACGGTGTCGACTATAATTTGTTAAAGAAGATGAAACAAATTGAACAAGAGAAGGATATCTTGCTACAAGGTTTAACTGCAGTAGAAGAAGCTCGCGAGTGGTACCTCAAACAGCTTGCAGAAGTGCAAGACAAAATGCGATACGCTGGGAGGATGGGTGCTTATGTGGTAAATTTTTATGCATTCTATTTGAGAATTAATTTAATAGGGGATAGAGCCTGTAAGATATCCCAGAAAACCGATTAACATATTGTTGATCGCTTTTAACCGATATTTACATTATCCGCAACGCCGTACAAAAATCATGGTAGGGAGAAATATCGAGGATTGTAACCCCTTATTTTCAGTGGCTCGGGGGTGATTTGACTCAACGTAAAACGTTAATTGAATTATTTCAACTCAAAATTAAGTATTTAATAATGGGTTAGAAGAATCGGCGGACTAATGGACTAGATGAGGCAATGTAATTGTATCGATAGACAACACGTGACAAATGGCCAAATTTATCGCTGAAAAAAAAAATCATGTTACGCTACTGCAGACCACGGTTCTTTATTACATATGTATTTGTTATATATATGCATGTATTTTTATAGCACGACATGGCAAATTCACTTCACTTATTGTCGTTATTGAATTCATTCATTTCACTTATTGTCATTCTTGAATACTCTCGAACATTCCAGGATGACAATAAGTGAAATAACTATTTTACAGATCATTTCTAAAATATACCAATTACCAGCCACCCATAACCACCTTTTCCCACCCACCTTGACCAACCTCCCTTATTCCCACCTAGAGACCAAGGAGTGTACACCACCTTAGAGGAAGTTGATTGGAGCTCGCTAGCGGTCCGCCCCAGCTTCGCCCGTGGTACATATATAGCCTATAGCCTTCCTCAATAAATGGACTATCTAACACTGAGAGAATTTTTGACCACGACCAGTGGGGTCCGATTTAAAATAGTCGTAACAAACAAACAAATTCTTCAGATTTTTATATTAAGTAATAAGTATAGATTTCCTATCTAGCTAATGAGCAATGACTAATGCAAAAAATGTTTATGTTTTACCTTTATATTACCTTGTTTTTATTTTTAAACGTTACGTTTTGTTGGTACGTGTGTGTTTTAATCTAAATAACCAAAACTCTATATACCTCCGTATTGTGTTGGTATCAATTGATAAATATAGGAACTATGAACAATTAAGTATATTTTCAGGAACCCTATAATGAGGCACACCAGGAGCGCTTAGAATTACTACGGGCTCGAATTTTAGAACTCAACCGGCAATTAGGGGCACTAGCAACGGCGACTGGTTGGCGTCATTGGCCCCTGTCATTGCATATGAACTTGGCTTTACCTGCAACAATATTCAATGCTACATCGAATACTGGCAGCAATGCTTCAGTGTTGAGATCGCAGAATAGAATGCTCGCTGAGGTACAATATTATCACTACATAGTATAAAACAAAGTCGCTTTCTCTGTCTG
Source organism: Zerene cesonia (assembly GCF_012273895.1). Taxonomy (NCBI): domain Eukaryota; kingdom Metazoa; phylum Arthropoda; class Insecta; order Lepidoptera; family Pieridae; genus Zerene; species Zerene cesonia. The sequence continues at coordinate 6,841,853 of NC_052102.1, read as the reverse complement.
TCCCTATGTATGCTTGCGTAGGATTTTGATGGGATTTTTTAAATACATAGAGATATTCAAGAGGCAGGTTTATATGTATAATAACATCTATTATACTACGCCGTACGTGTGCGAAGCCGCGGACAAAAGCTTGTACTAAAATAATTGTTTCTTTTAGTTATTTATTTAATTATATAAATGACAATAAATAATATAAAATAGCCTTTATTGCTGAACTTATTTTTACAATGATTATCTATACAGATATGTTTACTTTATAAGGGTTTTTCTTTTTTAATGAATGTATCGGTAACCGGTCGTTTCTACGTTGCAGATTATATATATAGTTCTATTCTTTTAGTTAATACGAATACATACATACGAATTACTGTCCTTAAAAATACAATAACCGTATCCGTTGCAACTTGCTACGTTGCGTGAAAAAGCTTTGTTTTTTTTTTAATACATTAAATTTTCGAGGAAATAATTAAATGAAACGGTTCCTTTTAAGTGAAATTAACCGTGATACTAGTGAAAATTTTGTATGCGATATGGTAATTGCTAAATTCGTTATTTTACAGAAGTACTTACCCAAATTCTACACAGAATATAACATTCATTATTTTGGGTGCATCGCAAAAAAAAGAGATAATAGATATCAATGTGTATTATATTTTATTTAATATCAATAAGTTAATAATAATTCTTATTTTAGAAGGTACGAAAAATCATGGGGGCATCATCACAACACTTACATTTCGAGATTACTGATGTAAAATGTTTCTGGCTATCTAATATCTATGAAATTTTAAAATTGTTCTGCATAAATTATTAAATTTATTACATATTACTATTTCCTTTCCTTACAGGAGGTAAACAAGAAAAACAAAAGGATATCGGTATTGGAAAGAGAGAAATCTGCCCTCATCAGAGAATTATTACTTCAAAGAAATAGAACAAAAATGATTGATAATTTCAGTTAAATCTTAACATAAATAGCACAGTATTAAATTTTAATCCATTTCCAAAGCAGATAATAATAATTGGTATAAGGACTACTTGTCAATAACTCAATAATTACTGCAACTTTTTTCATTCTGTCTCACCATTGGATAGCATAGTTCTCAAGGAAGATTTGAGTACATTATAATTTGACAAGTTTAATACAACATAGGCTACAGCCCTCAAGTTAAATGAAGAATTATTGTTATGTTTTTTCAGTAAAATATTTTATTACTTCCATATGTATAAATGTTATCTGTTACTTCATGCTAATATTTTGTTTACCTAAAGACAATGTAATAGGTCTATATTCAATACAAACACTTCAATAAAATATTATAAACCTACAAATGTACAGTAGAACCTCATAGTTATATAGAAAAAATATGTACCACACAGGTTTGCAGGGACTGACTGATAATTTTGATCAAGATGGATAAGTTTTAACAACTAGTGAAGGCTTTGGACCTAGAACAAAATCTTTTTTAAAAATTTGGACGTTTGACTTGTTGAAGTTTAACTTGAGAGGTTCTATATTGTTAAGTCACATTATTAGTAAGATTTAGAATGATAATAATATAAAAATATTATGTATACATGATATTTACTAAGTCATAATGTTTGAAACATTGTTATAGTTATATATGGTTGATATTTTGTTATGTAAAGGGTTGCCAAATTAAAAGTTAGTTTGTGCCATCGCTAATATTTATTCAATGTTTTCACTATAATTATATCTTTTAATAAAAGATTTTTGAAAAGTAATAGTATTATTGAATCACTAATTATTGTATAATGAATAATCATACTCCCTAAATGGTACATCATAGGTAAGGTATCCTTGATCCCAAGCTTGTTCAATAGCAACTAACAACTGCTTATGTTTGTATTGACAAAGTCCTGTTTTAAAAGCATCCAGAATCTAAAAAAAGAAACCTTATTTTATTATGTGCTAAAAAAAATGCAGTATAGTTTTATAGGTTGCCTTTTCACTTATTATCTTCAAGGCAAAAGGGGCTAAAGGTAAGCTTTATAATATACTAGCTATTTACCCCAGCTTTGCCTGTGTTACATATATAATCTATGTCACTCAGTATAATTGTGAAAGAATTAAAAAAAATGGTCCTGTCGTTTTTGAGTTTATCCTTTACAAAAACAAACAAACAAACAAACAAAAATACACATTCTTCCTCTTTAAAATATTACTGTAGAAAATTGATGGGTAGAAAAGACCAAGTTAAAAAGTTTAATTGAGAACATAAGTAGTAATAAAAAATATATTTGCAAAATATATATAGATATCTTCTTCAGTTAGATAAAATACATCTCACTATCAGTTAAAATATATACTACACACTATATTTATTTAAAGGTACAGTAGAAACTTGGTTAATTGGACTTAATTGATGATGTTTGGCATCTGGATAATGAAAAACCAAAAGCTCACACATATGACACATAAAGACTGGATAATTGAGTTTCATCTGTACAAGTTGTGTCACATTATATGTCTGTGATAGACTTCCATACTATACTTCTCAACCATTAACGCAAAAAAAATTAAATAAAATTTGCACACCATGTGTAGTTTGATCAAAGTTCTGGATAGGATAATTTAAATTATTCCGATTGTGATAAATGACAATCCAGGCAGAGTCGGGGCGTGCTGCTAGAGCATTATAAATAATGATAATGAATTCACAGATTATTCATGATTATTTAAATTCTAGTATTTATAGAGTGTATAATGGTTTTGAATAAATTATAGTCAATAATAAATTTACCTGCCCAGTGTACTCCGATATGAATTGTTCTAGTAATTTCGTATTCCTAGGATCTAATACCAAATATTCATCTCTGCAAATTGGGCAAGGATTCCCTGTTGCTATTATTCCATTTCGAATACACATTTGTCTTGTCTTCTTCGGAGCAAAACCGCCTTTGTGGTTACGACGATATAAATGCCAAACAGGCTTATCGCCATAAGTTTGATTGTAGGCTTTGCTTTGAATATATCGTATACTTGTTTCAACGGGAATTATTTTAGTTCTATCTTTACTTGGATCGATCTCTTTCTTTTCATCTTCAGCATTGTCGTTGCTTTCTTCGGAGTAAAATCGAACTCCTATTCTAGTGTCTGATATAACTATCCTATTAATCATTGACCTTATATTTCTTGTAATAGACATTACTCAATATAAATTATAAATCTGAACCTACAATATTACAGGCCTTTTCTAAAAATAAAATATTTTGAAAGATTAACCAATTTTAGGTTATATCAAATGTCAAATCTGAATGTTAATTGTTATTATTATTTTTTTCTCATTTATTTCATGACCATGGATACAAAGCCCTTCAGTCGTTATCTCATTTACAATATTTTATCCTATTTACACATTATAGAGCCGGCTAAAATTAAACAATACCAAAATCGTTACAAAATTATTCAAGTTATAAAGATTTTTAATAGATATTGTTATGGTTCCTATAGGATGTTTTTAGGTTGGCTAATTACGAACAACATTATACAGAAAGTCCCTATATAGGTACTAAATAAATTAATTATAGACTTGATATTACATGTATCTCGTAATTTAAAAAAAAAAAATGTGTGTGTGTTTTAAAAAACACAGTGTGTTGCGAGACTTGTTTTTTTTTATAAGTAATGTCTTTTATGGGATATAATTTATTTTTGTAAATGTAAAACCAGCCCTTATATTCTGTACAGCCAAAGAGGTTTGATATTAATAATACATTCAAAATACAAAAATACTTTTGCCCCGACCTATTATAACTGCTGGAGTGTTCAGACTTTTGATGATTGGTGTGGTGTGTGTGAACGAGTGAGTGAGTAATTATAATTCCAAAGCTACTTTAATTAAATTTACATTTAATTTTGAACCTTTTGGCCAATGCCATTACCATACTGCGCTATCGATCCCCCAGATACTAGTATATGATAACTCTGGGTCTCACCGTGACCCGAGATTCAATTATGCCCAAAAATTAAAATAATCTTTTTCTTCTTTTTATTTCTTATCTGCTTTGCCACCTTATTGCGTTCAGCAAATCATCACCAAGCATCTTAAATTTAGAAGTTATGATACTAAATTTTGCATCTACTTTGTTGTATGATAGTATTATAATTTTAAATAAAAGGTGTCACAAGATTTACTAATAAAATGATCTCTAATCCATTCGTAGATAATTTTTGAGTCCGGTGGTTCTAAATTACTCAAAATGTCCTTGTGTGATAAGAACAATTTCTTAAGTCATTTCTGAATTTAGAAACAAAAATCGGTGCAGTGTAATTATAATAACAAGCGCTTTATCACTAGGAAATAACAAGCACCGAATCTGTGATCACTAGTAAATAGTTATCTGTGTTATGTAATGTAGTAACTAGTACATTGCGTACTCTGTGACGTTAAATGACAGAGTAACGAGTACTGGTAAAGCGTTATTTTAAAAACATTCGTTTCTTATACAGAGATATTTCGCCCGTTTCTGTATTGTGTTACTGTTTACTTATCAGTTATTTTGCTAATACAATAAACAACAACTTCCAATTGCATCTAAACTTTAAGGTATTAAATGTATGTATTCCTTCTTTTGTTATATGGTTAAAAAATTTAAGGAATACACTAGTTTAATTATTATGATCTATAATTTATCCAGATAAAGCTACTCTTTACCTTTGTGTTCTGTAAAACTTAATATATTTTGTCTAAATTAAATACTTACCCTATCGACTACTTTTGCGTGAAAGAGTATCAAACATACATCCATGTACGTTCATTACAAGTTTTCACGTTTGTAATAATAGTAGGATTGAATTATACTATTATATGTTTCCTAATTACGTCCCGCGGTTTCACCTGCGTGAATGATATTGCCTTGCCTTGCCCTAGGTTCCCGTGGGTATATTGGAATAAAAAGTAGCCTAATTCTTTTTTATTACATTAGCTATCTTCTAGTGAAAGACCTGTCATAACAGCTGTTCCAGAGATTAGTCGGAACAATCAAACTGACAGACAGACTAAAATTACATTTTTTTTATACAACATGTACTGTGGATACATCCATATGAATTTATTTTATATTACAAACAAATGCTCCCATTTTATTTGTTGGTATAGTTTTGGGTAAATATAATTCTCGATCATCTACAATATTTAAACAAAATGAAAATTTAAATTTTTCTGTAGGTACTCAATTGCATATTTTCGATTGCTAAAGTAAAAAAGATAATTCTCTTTAAATATAAGTATTTTAATTTAATGAGTACATATTACAATCAAAACATGTTTGCAGGTAATTCGCCATGGCTGATATAGGCGAAATTAACCTTCATATGTAAGTTAACCTATTTTATATGTAAAAAAGATAGATAAGTGAAAGTTTTGAAAATTTTGAGGAAATTCAAGAAAACTGTGCTCTAAAATATATGATTTGTAAACAACTTGAACATCTCCTATTATTGTCCCCAAATATAATAGCCTAGCGCAATTGATAACATAGTATTTATTTATAAAAAAATCACTTTAGTTCTCTGCAAATAATAGGTATCCATATATATTTTTTTCCATACATATTAAGTACTTAACTCATGAAACAAGAATTGCCAAAAAAATTCTAAATTATGATTTGTCAGTAAGTTAATTTCATCATTACGTATGTTTCCACTGTTGGGGCAAAATCTTTCTATGTGGGTTAGGGCATATTCCACCCGGTGGCCAAGTGCAGGTTGGCATCTATAAGTATGCACTTATATGCCAATCCACATTTTGCCAGTGTGGTTAATTATGTGACATCTATCACGTGTCATGGAACTTTTCATTCTTGGACATGTCAGTTTCCTCACAATGTTTTCCTTCACCATTGCGAGCAGTGGTGATGTTATCCACATGCACATATAAATTGAAAAATCCATTTATTCCTGCACACTCCCCTGGTCTCAATTCTCCGACTTATTGATTTTAAAGTCTATATACATAATGATTATTGGGAATTTTCAGAAAACTTCTCTTGCCTTTGAATATTTCTGAAAATTGGTACACTGAATATTGATTGATGATTGATATTGAGTGCCAATAATCTGTCTGTCTGTCTGTATGTACATCCAACCTTCATTCACTGAGCTTTAATTCGTAAACCATGATAGTTGATAAAGTTTTTTTCATGTAAGTTTTTTATTATTATCATAGTTGTCCCGTACAAATGCTGTTCTGCCTTTCTCGTATTATTTACGGGCATCAAAAATAGTTTCTGGCTGATTCTTAGACCTACCCGATATGCACACAAGATTCTATGAGAATCAGTCTAGCCATATATATAGAGATAGTAATTTCTATATATAATCAAGCAGTAAAATATGTATACTCTTAAGTTTACATTATCAAAATACTAATGAGATACATAAATCAATTAGTAACCATTTTTATATTATCGTAACATAGGCAAAAATCAGCGTTATTTTCCGTACATTAGCGTGATTTTTAGTCGTTATAATAAATATTTTGGGGCATCGTTGTGATTTTTTTAATCTTATAAAATTTGTACCATTGTGTTTTCAACACTGACAAATTAGCATATTATATCTTGAAACATCTTTCTTTTTTTAGTGCAGTGGATAACATTTTTTTGGCATTTTCATAATCAGTAAGGGATGCACCACGTTCTAGGCCGATGTTACACCTACATTATTTATGTTTAGGTGCTTACATAAATGTAAAACTTAGCTAAAGCCAAATAGTCTGTTTAAGGCATACTGTAAGTCATAGTATATATATTTTATCCTAACATTTAGGCCTTTGGTGAAGTTGACGATTCGTAATTAAAAAAATATTTAATAACTAGCTGGTGCCCGCTATTTCGTTCGCGTAAACTTTGGACATATATATCTGAAGGATTTCGATTAAATTAAGTTCAAAATCAGATATAAGTAAAGATATAATAATTTAATGTTTCATCTCATGACTGATTATGAGAAAAACAGTCGGTTTCAGGTCAACCGTCAACACCAGTGGCAGTAAGCGTCTGCCTCTGCGACTTCTTTCTTGTCATAACAAAGCATGTAGTCACAGGGAACTGTGTGCGTTTAAACTGAAAAGTTAAATTTTTGGTGACAGATATGAGTAACATGCCGGTATGAACACAGGCTCACCGGCATCACACCCCACACCCCACACCCAAGTACAATAATACTATTACGTTGTAAAGCGTTGACTTTACTTTTTTTTTAAGAAGATAATGGCCATTATAATATGAGGAATAACTCAGAATTTGACTTGGAATGTAGTCTTTGTCGAGCGCATAACAGTGGCTTTAAGTAGTTGGAATACTCACAAGTACAACATTTTATTTATTTATTTATTAATATAGTAACAAGTAATTTACATGTTTTACCCGAAAGCATTACATGTTTAGTTTGCATGAATAAATATAAAAAATAGAATACAATTTTTATAGTATATCGGGTCCATAGATAAAATACAATAATAAAACGAAAAAGTATCAATTTATTTGTTTTCTAGAATAACTTATTTGTTATATTATGGACATAATTTAATCTATATAAACTGTAACGATTATGTTATATACATCATATTATATATATCATACTTGGTTTTTAATTTTAGCGAGTTATTGTAAATAGCTATCTGTCAGGTAGTTATTCATTATTAAAGGTACCTACTACCTACAACTTTTTTGATTGTCATTTTATTATTGAGAGCATTACTACATGACGTGCGACGCATCGTGTCTATTTTTGTCCTATATATTGTAAAGAACAGCATCCGTCTACGCCCCTCCTGTATCCATCTCTTTTCGTCGCATTAAAATCATATGTAGCATTGTGTTTCAACAGCTTGCGGTGGGGGTCGAATAGTCCCGATTCTCTGCCATCGGGCCTTTCCTGCCCTAAATACATTTTCATCTCTTTGAGAATCAAAACAAGTGTAAAAATAATACAGGGATTATATTCATTAGTGACCTTCAGTCAAACTTAATGTTTTTAGTCTTTACATAGTGATAGTGTGAACCATATTCTGTTTATCAGTAATTGACAAAGTTCATAGTGCCACTACACTAGTACTCAAGATTATATGTGCATTTTACATACCACTTCATTTATAAATAATATTCTGTGATGTGATTGAAAAAAGGAAACCATGGCCACTTTACCACGAATGAATAGTTCTAAACATGGGAATAATCCAAATATATCATCACCGTTCAGGTAAGTCATAAAAATATACAAATAACTAGTAAGCACTTAAATGTATTTGCATAAAGAGCTAAAATGATGTAGAGAATAACAAAATCCACCACGGCATAAGCAGTAACTATGTGAAATTAATAATTCACACAATGTTAATTAGCAATAACTAAGTAACAACTTGACTAGTCACATTCAAACAAAACCCGACGTTGCTGTTCTAACAGTATGATACTATCCAAAATTTTCAAACGAAATAATAAAGTGCTGTACACTGTGACTACATGTTCTAAAGGAAGCGTCTTTTAAATACCAAATATAAAAGCCACTGCTATAAAAATGGAAAAATACTTAATATGCTTGATATTGTTCTAATTTAATAGTGTGTTCAAAACATGATGCTGCAAATTTGAGACGATAGAAAAAAGTAAAGATACCTCTAAACTTTTCTTTTAAACGATTAAAAACCATGCTCATGGAGCAATCATTCTGCTTTTTTTTTTGGCAAATTATTCTTTGATCAACAATTACTTAATAGTGATTTATTTTTTTAGTAAGATCAATTAGATTTTTGGTTAATCGTGGATTCGTATTTCTAAGCACACAGGACCGGTCGCGACTATCGCAATAGATTGTATAAATGAGTGCGTGCGACATTCTAGCTCTTTTATTCCCCTTCTCCTCCTCAGTCCTGCACCACAGTTGCAAAAAGAGGTTTATTTAAAAAAAGTTTATTTTATATCTTCGTTTGTAGGTTGATGAACATTTGAATCTTATGTACCTTTATAGGCCTAGAATGTGGGTTTGTGTAGTACTACTTTTACTTACTTTTATAAACTAAAATTCATCGGGCATTCGTAGACATTAACTGATAAAAAATAACACAGTAAATCTTCGTATATATTTTTTTTAAACTTATGTACAACCTTACTGATCGACTACATTTATGATTTATGATTTTTTAAAACTTCGATGGAATCAAAACATCGAGATCTAACCTTCATTTCTATTTCATTGATTTTTATAAATCTTACCATTGTATATTGTCTAGACTCTAATATACAGATAAAGGCACATTACATTAAAATTATTCTTATTGATTATTATTTAAAAACTAATTATGACTTATTATTCCTAGTACCAGCCCGCGAAAACTTCAAGAAATGACTTTACCAAATCAAGAAGGACACGGTAAGTTCCTTTTACATAATACTAGTGTATTGCGGGAATTTAATAAAAGAAAAAAATAAAAACTGTTATTACTTAAGTATTTTTTTAACAAAGTTATTGCATATGTCTTATGTTTAAGATGTCACAACTGCAAGTGGTATAAGTATGAAGCAGTATGAAGAACAACTTAATGGATTGCGAAAAGAGAATTTTCAACTTAAGTTACGCATATACTTTCTTGAGGAGAAATTGGGAAATGGTTCGCCACCCGCAGTCCAGGTATTAATTTGTCATCCACATGCGCATGCTCATTTCACGCAGTTTCGTCGAATAAAATCCTACTAATATTATAAAATTTTGTAAGGATGTGTATGTGTTTGTTACTCTTTCACGCAAAAACTACTGAACCGATTGCAATGAAATTTGGTACGTAG
>NC_052102.1:6829874-6831043 GCF_012273895.1 Zerene cesonia | reverse complement strand
CCGACAACCGCGAGGCTGCTCAAGTAAGTTTCGATGTCTGCAAATTATTATTTTTTTAGTAATAAAATTATCAAGATTTAAATTCTCTAGACATTTATATATACTTATAATCCCTATGGATATTTTCTAACATAGGTATAATTTATGAGTATGGACATTTACATATTCTATGCCGTTCTTCGATTAGCTTAAGAGAAACTCGCTATATAATTTACAAACTTGTTCTTTTCTTAATTCAGATGTAGTCACACTCTTAACAAGTGCCTACAAATGAAACGCAGTTTTAATATTTTATTATTTATTTCCAGGGTAATGATGAATCTTGTTTAGCAATCTTGAACAACTTCTACAATGATGGTATCAAATGGCACGATGTAGCTTGCCACCACGTTAAACCTTTCGTATGTGAAGACAGTGACGAACTCTTGAATTTCGTCCGATCGCGCAATCCCACTCTTCGTCTGTAATACGTATAATCCTGACAAACGGTCAGCGCTTTAGTTGGCTGTCATTGTACAAAATCCAGTGGCTAACATTATATTTAAGTTATTTATTATGATTGCGAGTGACTATTTACACTACTGAATTTTTGTATTGAAACAGTAATGTAAATACCGAAAGTTATCGACACGACAATGCAAAATTGTAATTATCGTTTCTTTGTAATTTCTCGTTTCAGATTTTGTTGTAAAAATGTTTAATGCACAAAATAGGGTAACATAACTTATGTATACATATTAGAAATAAAGAATAAAACTTATGACCAACGTGTGGATTTTATTTAAAGAGGTATCAACCATCATAGACTTTATAAATAAATAAAAAGTCGTATTAAGAAAAACTATAAATGAAAACAAATTTATGTTTCAACATCAATCCATTTCTCACTACTCGCAATAATTTTCTTCTGCCATTGTAACAATTGCGATATGGATAATGTGCAGATGCATAGTAAAATCAATTAATTTTATAAAGGACTTCTCACTTTGCATCCCGAATAAGTGATGATATAACTTCACTTAAGTTTTGACGAAACTCTGATTTTAAAAATACCCAAATTATATTAACTTAGTAAAATAGTGAAAACGGAAAATTTCACTGCTGATCCAGAAACTTTTTTCATCCGGCGATGCGGCTATGACACGCTCAGCGTGTCTCCCGCACCGGCG
>NC_052102.1:6794878-6828874 GCF_012273895.1 Zerene cesonia | reverse complement strand
ATCTTGATAATTTTATTACTAAAAAAATAATAATTTGCAGACATCGAAACTTACTTGAGCAGCCTCGCGGTTGTCGGGTTGTTGTTGGCCGTAGCCGCCGGTATAGGACCAGTCCCCAGTGTTGCGTTGAGTGGTTGGTCCAATTTTAGCTCCTGACCCAGACCAGAACCAACCGTTTACATTAGGGGGTTGGAGGTCTGGACGGTCACAGCCGGCGAAGTTACATTTACGACCGGACGTCCAAATGTAACGAACATTTCCACGAGCGATCCGCTGCTTCACAAACTCATTTTCCTAAAAATAAGTATATATTTATCAATCTATTCATGGCATATCATTCATATTAACAACAGCGCTGATGTGAAATCGGTTACAAAGAAGTGATTACGAAGGGAAGTCTACCTCCGTCGTACGTTTCCGGCTAAAGTGGGCAACACGGCTACAGAGGTATGTATGCCATGTGCTACTTGTCCGGTGCGTGCACCTTATGAGAACGACGCGTTATCGTAAGTGACGCAGCAGGCCATTGCACCCCTTTCACGGATTCTCCACGCTCTACAAACCGATCAATCTATTGAATGCATTCTCATAAATATGCATTGTCGTAACAACCACTATCTGTTTGCTCAACGTGTTCATTAATTTCTGTCACTAAATATGATATGTTAGCAAGGTATCTAATTCATCGACCAGGAAAATGAATAACAATGGTTACGTACATTGACATCGGCTAACCGCGACAGGAAACGTTTGGAGAAACTTGTTACGTTGGTATTTTCTTGCTTACCCATAACCCGGATGAACATAACAATACTTAATTATAGTATCAGAGATGCTTTATAGAGAGAGCGAGTTTACTACAGATATATGAATACGAGGAACCATAAGTAAGATCGTTGTAAGTGATTACATGATAATTTGTAATTTGTGTCCATCATGAAGGTATTAGGAATTCTAAATCTAAATTTTATCTCTTAGCTGCAGTCTTTATGGCTCTGTTTCGTAATTACAAATTGCGATTGCCACATGCTAAATTATATAGGTATCTATTTGATACTTGAGAATGAGAAAGTGAGCGCATCACGACTGACCCTCTTGTGTAATATAAGCTTGTATCTGTGAAAGGATTATTCGACCATCTTCAGCTGACATTATTGGTATTACACAATTTGTTTATTGCATTGGTATTCTCCTTTGAAGTGCATTAAACTTGTTAAAATTAATATGAAATTAATAAAAACATTTTATTTAACGTTTTTACGCTTCCTTCGACTAGCTCAAACACAATATTTTTTTGAGTTTGTTTGAGATTCTTGTTAAGTAAATCTCAAAGTAAGGAATACACCTGCGTATATAACATAATGTGCAAGAGGTTATACCTGAGGAGTTTCCAATGACACGGCGTCCATACAGTGACGGCGACAGATGTTTCTTGCGTCTAGCCAGTCGACTTCCAAGTTGCGTGTGGGGGCGTGCTCCCAACTGAAGAAGTAGGAGTGGAGTACTCCGCGAGCATCCCTGTACGTTGAATGACGCACCCCTATGACAAGAAAAAATACTATAAGCTTTCGATAAGTATAAGATATAAGATAAATGTATGTGGATGGAATGTAAAATACAAAACCCATGCGAATTGTGGTAGCGGTGGTGAGTAAAAAAAATTGTGTTGTTTATTAGCTAAGCCTCAAACTACTAGTTGATAATTAGACACTGAGATTCTAATGAATCCTGAATCTTTTTTGATAACCATGTACCAGTAGAGTAATGAATATTTTAAGAAAAATCTTTGTAAGCATAAGAGTACATATTTTTATTCCCATGTGGGACTGTGTGATATTTCTATATATATTTAGGCAAGTATAATAAATATTTATATTTTTCCAAGCCTTCAAGTCTCATCAAGGTTTCTCAAGTCGTTTTAACAATAGATCGATCACACGCATCGTTGCTACATACTAATTACAGCAACGTAATACACAAAAGTGGAATGGGTTAATTAAAAGTAGACACCTAACTGGTTATTACATTTTCACACGTTTTTATTAACTATTAGTTTAAAAAAAAGACGTAAAACATTTTTAGAAATCTGATACAAAACATTAAATTCCTAATATGCCTATTTGCAGATACGTTTCTTTTGACTAAAGTAACTTTGCCCTCTATTACCACTTTCTTATGAACTCATTAATTTCCTTGCGGTAATTTTCTGTTTTAAAAGGTTATTTTATGCACATTTTGACATTTAGGTAATATAGGTACTAAGTTCTATTATTCTTATAAAAAAATGTAGTCATGAAATTAAAAGGCATTTTATTTTAATTTAATGAACTTAAAACTTATTTGGATGCTAATCTTTCAACAAGTATTTAACTACGTAGACATGCTAAGTATTTTTTCGTTGGCATAGAAGCAATTCATAACGATCTAATATATATAGGTATATAGTGAGAACTGAGTAGAACGTACCGAGCTATGTTTGTACTTATATTTGCAACTCACATAATAATGTATACATTCTTATAAGTTATAATTCAATAATATCTCAAGTTGTGTAATGAGTATGTTAGCGTAGATTGATAGCTACCGTATTTTAAGGGGTGCAATGTTAGAAATGTTGCAATTTTGTTATTTTTTTGTATTGTATACAACTACGCTGTTTCGTAACTAGAAAGCGTTCATTATGACCTTTCTCGATGGTTCGAATTTCGACTATGGAATATTATGCTTTTTGCAAATTAGCTACTTTCGTTACAGTTGTTACGTGCCTGCAGTCATTGTTAAAACTCCGCAAGTTGTTTATGTAACAGTGAGCGGTTAAATGTCATGTTCTTACAAATAAATAATAAATAAGACCGAAACATATTGATGTTATAATGATTATTGTATGACACGTATGATTTAGGAATGTAGTTATGTAATGATGCGGAATGCTTTCTGTTACCATCATCGCTATCAGAAAGTACGCGGCAAGTTTGGCAAGAGCCATAACTCATATAAGTCATAACATCGCAATTTAGGAGAAAGTTGTAGGTGGGTAAGTCATTCATAAACGTTTAATTTGTCGTATTCGATGAGGAACAGTCACAGGTGTATTCTTTAGATGTTTTTTTTTTAATAATCAATTACGCATAAGTAGATATTAGTAGGTACAATCATTTCTTAAGTAGCTTAAGAAAGAATAAAGATATTTAATTTACTCTCGGGTATAGATATGAGTACCTAAACGTTGGGCGTTTTATGAGTACAATTTTAAATGTCACTTAAATTTATGTAAATCACCTCTTTAACAATACACATTTGTATATCGTCATTTTGACGGCATTGTATCTAAACTATGTTCAATTGTCCGAACGCTCCCACATGACATCGTCGTTGGAAACGCCCTCACTCATGGAACAAACATTGCGTTGCGAAAGCTACACCTGGTATGTTTCGATTATGTTTTTCCTTGTGGGAATATTAAAGAAAATGCATTTAAATAATGGTCTAGAATGCAACTTTTGTGATTTGTGCACAAGACCTACTTCGGTTGACGGTATTAAATTCTACTAACTTTCTATGCGGGCTAAATTGTAAAATTTAGAGCTAAATCTTTTATGTTATAAAATTAATGTAATCGCTAGTCGTTGTGTGTGTACCAACTCTATTTATCTACAAAGAGCAAATTTATAAGGAGAAACAAGACTTGCCGACCACCAGCATCTTCAAAATAAGACTAACAAATTATTCCCAAAGAAGACTTTTTTATATAGAAATACATTCTTGTGAAATACTTGACATATATACTTTTTAATGTACGGATCCTCTCAGAAATAATTAGCAATGTTAGTGCCATCAGTTCGTATTAGGCACAGCAATTAGACTACAAGGTGAGCCACCAGTCACCAAGTCTAAGCCGTGAGTGTTCTTGTGCAAGATTCTACAAGCTCGTGACCATTGCACATCTCTTAATTCAGCAGAAAGGATTTGTTTCATGTTGTGACCTCTATGTTAATTGAGTAAAAAATAATGCAGATTCAAAAATTATACTTTGATTATTTTTACTATAGTCATTTAAAAATTATAACATTTCAGTACAGTATTATGTCTGCTTTTCTATATCTGCTTTTTACATAATAATACCTAAATCCTAAAATCTTCCTTCATAAGGTAAAAATCTGTATAAGTGTCCCCGTATCAGCCCATGAAGAGAATGGGAAAATAAGACACTTGAAAAATTGAATTTAACAAATATCTATTTTTACCCAAAGAAAATGGGCAAGTAATCAAAATCTCTCTTTGAACTAAATACTATATATATAATAAATTAAATATAAATAAAGTAGAAAATTTAAAACTTTTCGCCACACATGTGTGTTTTTAAGCAATACTAGCTTCCCGCCCGCGGCTTTACCCGCATAGTCGCAAGAACGATTTCCTCGCATGTTTCCGTTCCCGTGGGATTTCCCGGATAAAAACTTACCTATGTTCGTCTCCTGGTTCTAAGCTACCTCTTTACAAATTTTCAGTCAAATCGGTTAATCCGTTGTTAAGTTATAAATAGTGTAACTAACACCACTCTTTTATATATATAGATTTTGTTTGAAATTAATTATTTTTTTAATAATATTGCTACGTACTATTAGCGCAACTTCGAGGATCAGGGAGAGCCAAACGTCTCTGTGCTTCTGCAATGCAGAAAACCGCTAGCAGTGCGACTGCAGCCAGGTAGCTGTGCCGGCTCATCTGTAACAGATTAATGGGAAAATCATTATTTTGGAAATGGAAAAAACAAAATTTCATTTAAAATCTTTTAAAAGAAATTTTGTTTCAAAAATTTTAAATACTATTTACCTACATTGTTACAAACATTTCAAGATTCGTGATTCAGTATGAACTCGGATTTTCCCCCTAATTTTACATAATTTGCAACCTATTATATATAACAACCATCGTACATTCATCTGAATTATTAGCCGAAGTTCAGTAATTCTCGATTCATTTCAATTCAACTTCATTTCAATTTACATACAAGTTTTTAGGTCTTTTAGGTTTCTTAGAGTGATATTTTGTTAATTTGATTTGTATAAAGGAAAGTGGTCAATCAGCTGTTTTGAAGCAAGTTAATGAGTTCACTTTCTTTTATTTATGCAGTTAACGATGGTCGAGGACAATCGATACGTGAGATGAATTTATTTTGTTGTTTGTGTTTGTGAAAGCAAAACCCGCCTCACTGACCTCCTTGCGTGAAAAGGTGCTCCGCGCGAGAAATCGTCGATTTGGGACGCATTTTATGGTACGGAAAGCTGTGTAGCTTTTATGTTCAAAAGCCGAAAGCAAATATATCTACATAATGTTTAATATTGAAAAAACATTCAGAAACAGTTTTGTTTTTATGCAAGTTCAATTAATTATTTAAAATTTAGCAAGTATTAAAACTCTGCACTTCCGGCATTTATGTTTTGGGATGCGCTGCACATAGTGTTAATTATGTATCACAAATTATCATCTTAATTAAATTTCGAAATAATTTAGAATTAATTTTTAAAATAGTTTTTACTGAAATAATAACTCGAATATTTTTGGACGACTTAAAATGTTAAATTAACCCGAAGCGGACGGTCTCTTGGTATAATTCATAACTCGCACACCAATGAGACATCGACTGTGTGTGCCACACTATTGTACCAAGGAATTTGTAAAATAAACACCACTATTAATAATTGATGATTAGATGCAACTTGTGCGTACCTCTACCTTGTAGTTGATGGGATTGTTTGACTGCGGGAAGTGGCGCGTTCGTTTGCGGTACGCAATGCTAGTGCGTCGAACGCGGCGGTATCAGAACAACTGGCGCAGGCGCAGCCGTCCTCTCTAATTAAGACTCCGACATTCATTCACTTTCACTTCCAATATGATGATGAGAGAAGATCCGTCCGCTCGTCCCTCTCCTTTTGGATATTAAAAGTACCTATGGGTAATTGCAAAGACCTTCTGGAGGTCGTAGCCGGATATAAACATGAATTTACATAATACTTAATACACCTTGAGCACTCGCGCATGTAGCTTATGCGTCGAGTATTTGTTGTTTTTAGGAGATATTGCCTTAATAGGTAAACGGTTAATTTACGCAGGCTTAGATATTGACTATTTTTATTTCATCATAATACAATAGTACTGTCTATTGGTTGATTGTTTATTATTATTAAACCACAAAGCTTATTCCTTCTGTTTACTGTGGGTTTTCTTGTCATTATTAAACGACTTGAAAAAAGATGATGTTCCCAATTTGACTGTATATTTTATGTATGTTATTTATTTATTTGGAAAACACAAAGGAACAATAACAAAACTTTAACACAATGTAGACACAAAATATGATATTTAATCTAAATTGCTCCCTCAACGTCTCCCTGTGTACATAATAAATACAATAATTTGAACCTCTAGCAAATAGTGTCCCAGCATAAGTTTTGGTCCGGCATAATATATTTTTTGATCGACTTGATCTAATGGGGTTCGAAAATACAATGAATGCTTTAACCAGATGGGGTAAATCGATTTTACAGTCAGTTACTGCGCCTATAAGTCAGGGACATCATATTTTACCTGATCAAGAAACCCTCATAAGAGCAACGCGGGGAATGTAGGCGGAAATTAACCGTTGGTTTTTTTTTTTTTATACATTTATATGTACTTTACTTTTGTTAGTATCATAGAATGGATAACAAATAGGCGAAAAGAAATTAAGAGGACGTGATCTTACTAGGCTTTAAAATAAATTAACTAATTAATCCTTTTTGATGTTGAAAAAATTTTTAATGCATTTAATAAAGCCCAACATACGATAAGCTTTTATTATGAGATCTATGGTAGTTAACGGTCTATAAAAGCACCTTAATCTCGTATGTATGATTAATTAATTGATTTTTGCTGCGTGAACCGATTTTTTGTTTAAAAGCTTGATGCCTTCAGTGTGGTACTATCAAAATTTGGCCTAGTTCTGAAAATTTGAACGCGGTCTAGATTTTTGTTATTATTATTCATAATTATGAGTCGATCTATTTCTTCCGCCGCCCGTGGTTCGGATATTACCTACCCTACCTATTTTAGGGCGTTATAATGTAAAGCATGTAAACGATTGTTAAATTGTATTGTCACGCTACACACATACTAATAAGAGACCACCACATCAATTTATTTAGGCCAAATATTAGGTAACAGAACACTATTCGTTTTTCTACAAGGTCAAATATGCCAATTCGGCTTTATTATACTATTCACTATTGTATTTTCGTATTTGAGTCATTGCAACAAACTGAATGGAACATAATAATTTGATGTAAGTGTGTGGCTTCGTTGCATAGGTTTATGAATTAACTAGCTCCTCTTTCTGGCTTCGCCCGTGGCAGCTAGTCACTCAGTAAAGTTGCAGCTTTCCAATGGTGATAGAATTTTTGAAATCGGTCCAGAAAGCAGTTTTTGTGTGAAAACGTTTCTAACAGACATATATAACAAAAGTTCTATCTTTAACATATTGGTATAGATTCACTATAATGCACTTGCTCATTTATTAAAATTGTTGCTTATTTATTACTTCACGAACAAATCTCTATAATTCCTAACTTAATACTTTTATTATAATGCTGGAAGAGTTTGTTTGAACGCGAAAGAGTTTGTTATTATCAGGAACTGCTATTCTTTCGCTTCGAATTGAAAAATTGTTTTTGTGTTGAATAGTCCATTTACTGAGGTAGGTTATCCATAGATCTATTGTACATATAATTATTCATATTAATCATACATCATCATACATCGGTGAAAACACACTTATGAATCGAAACGTCGATTCATGACTTCGGACTTCTGTGTACGCGATAGTTTTTAATACCAAAAAGTTTATCACCCGCTATATAAACACTCATATTAATATTTATCAAAGGTACAATCCAGTGGCAGATTTAGATATGTTATACCCGCTAATCGCGTATAAGTAATACAGTAAAATACTGATTTTTTAATCAATTTCGTCGTAACATACTTATACGTATACATTCTGAACTTCGAGCCATACACAAATTAAACAAAAAAACGTATATTGTGTAACGATATTTTTAAATCATTCTAAATAACATATTTAATTAAGACAATGAATAAAACTGTGATGATCCAAAAAGTCATAATGCTTCACAAAAACCACGTTTTGTGTTTCGTTGTTTATTTTTTTTTTATTATTTTTTAAGCAACGTTGCATATATGATAGAGATTATATCATGGATAAGACAAAATTTAGAGTCAAGGACGTCACCAGCGACCAGCTGACAAATGATAACCTATAGGGTTATTAGGGTTAGGGAAGCAATTTGATTGTAAAAATAAGATAGGAATGTGGTCACAGTTGAAATTGTTTGAAATAATAATGGATGAAGTGAAGAAATGGAAGAAAACAATGTAGTACGTATCACGAGCATTTAACGTTAATATTATAATTTTTTAGGTTTACACTTTACACTGCTGATCAATATGGATGATTTTTAAACTAGCATAAACAGATTTATAGTATACAGGCGCTTGCAAAAAATCAATGGCGAAACTATATTATGGGATATAGCTACATACTACTACAGCGACTACTACAACGCTATCTACCCTTTCTAAAAATCTAGATAGCTTCGACGAAGTTTTCGTCTTTTAAGTGTTTGGTGTTTAACATTATCTGATACCGGCTTTTACGACGGCGCGTCTTTGCAGCACTTACTTGCGAAGTCCTATTTTTTTAGATAAATTATAAATAGTAGGAATAAATAGATTTACGAGAGGTGACATTTTTTTTATGGAAATTTAGAGGAAATTTCTTTCAGGACCTTTTTTCAGATTTCCTTAATATGACTAGTTGAAATCAATCCCCTTTATCCATTTTGTTTTGTTATTTGATGTGCCAATTAATAATTGAAAATCGCTTAGCTATCGCCCATATTTTAAGGAGCTTTAAACAAAGAAAAACCTTTCCCCATGCGAGCCGTTCCAATTCGTGCCAAAACCAATGATGTAAATAATACATAATTGAATTTCGTAATGCATATTTATTTTTCCTTCGAGGCACTTTCTTATTCTTCACTTTTTGATGTCATAAATATTAACAGAAAACATCACGTTTAATATGTCAAAGCAAATGTTTAGACACATGGGTGTGTTATGGGTGATAGTAGAAATTTACGTGTAAGTTTTAAGTGTTCGTCAGCTTTACGCAAGTTATGTAATATGTTAAATACTATACATACAAAGTGACGTAACATATATTCTCTCTAAATACATTCACACCGTTTTTAATTTGTTTTGTTCTTTACTTTAGCTACAGTTCTATTAGTTCTGAACTAGACGCGTGTTGCTGGTTTATCAGTTGGGAAAAAAGATATAAATAATTTTCATTATACAAGTACATTTTTTTATAATTAAATAAAACAAAAAACGGATAGTTTGCGGTGATTTAAATGTTCCTTCCTTCTAAGTGTGTAAGATGAAAGCTTTGGAACGATAGACCACTTGGGTTTTTCCCAACAACTATGACTCTGCAGAGTCTATACTGTTTTCTAGACTACGAAACTTTTTAGACACTTAAAAAAAAAGGTCTATGTATTTATCAGTACTATGTATTTATGTGTTAATTAAGTGTCCAATTGCATTAGAAAAATACAATTGTGGTACTTACAGTTCCTTTTTGCATAAATCGGTCTGGCAATATTAATGAAGCTGCTCAACGCCTTAATAAAGCCGTATCTTACTAAGGCATCTAGGCGAACGAGCTTGGTCTGTCACTATCGTCAGCTAAAATAATATTATAGTGTTCACAAAGGACCGTTCTTTTCCTCTACCCGTAGTGGTTCTTTAGAGGTAGTATTAGCTCAAAAATTAAGTGCGAAAAAAATATTAATGTATAACGTTCGCTTGCAGGCATGTAGTAGGGTTCTCATCCATACTTCCAGAAACTTATTTATAATCCACACTTGCATAATGCATCCCGCATTTAGCCGATTGCAGACTTTACATCTCTGCTAATGGATTGCCGGCTTCAAACTGGAAAGGGATAGAAGGGATTGACGTGAGGAATAAAGGAAAGGACCCTTTCTAGTCCAGACCCTTTCCTTTAGTGAAGGAATGTTCAATCAAATACGAATTTTCGTCCGTACAGAGCAACAAACTAACAGTAGTCATTGGAACAGTATACCAATCTAGATATACACATACTTAGGTACATCAATTATTATGAATGGATATTGGCAAAATCCGTCTCTATTGAGATAGGGAAGCCAACGCAGACTTGTTTTCCTAAAAAGAACGATTCGGCACTCTAGGAAGGGCTACAAATTAATAAAAGCGTATAATCAGTCTAAAAAAAAATTTGTTTCAATTATACTTCAGTAATATAAATACTGAGAAATTTTGAAAGAATAGAAAAATTTTGATCACGAGGCAGGATCAAAATTTTTCTATTCTTTCAAAATTTCTCATTTATAAAGCATTTCAATGCTATAAAACTAAAAATTTAATATAAATACTGTCTAATTTGTGTCCGAGCATTTTTGCTGGATGATTAGATCAGATTCAGTACGCTTAATTCATAAACAAACCTTTCTTTTGCATGGTGACAAACAAAAGATTGCGAAATTGTACGAAATATGACTGGATAGCCCTTTCGGGGCTAAAGACTTCAAAAGCGGGTTGAATCACCAAAAAAAACCTAGACATGAGCTAGAGAGGCAACACTGGGCCAAAGAAAAGTAGAAAAAGAAACGGAAGTATTGTATTAAGTTATCTGTTACAGAATATTATATATATATATATATTATATATATACATATATTTTTTTTCTATTTTGATTCTATAGGTTATGAATGTTTTCGCTATTTGGTTGATTTATTATCATACTCATAAATCATTAATTTTAACTAGTTCAATATAAAGCACTTGAATGCTATAATATTATAAAACTAAAATAAAACTAGTTTACCTAAAATAATAGACTACTGCTTTAGTTTTAAAATAATTATCTATGGTAAAGCATCATCTAGGATCTATAGTCTGTACTGTATCTGTAGACTGTAGATTTCTTTATTCCTTCCTTTCGTATTTCATCAGCTGCATCAGAATTACTTCCTTTTACAATAAAGATTCATAGAAACGATGGCTGATAATAAATTATACGAAGTACTAGGTGTTACGAGGAATTCAAGTGATTCGGAAATAAAAAGAGTAAGTTTTGTACATTATCGATTATTTATGTGCATGTGGACGTAATAGTACCTAGGTACTGATAATTTAGCATGCTTTGTGTCCCTGAATTATACATATATATTAATTTATTTTGTATATTTTTAGAACTACCACAAGTTAGCTAAAGAATATCATCCTGACAAAAATCCTGCGGCTGGTGATAGATTTAAAGAAATTAGTTATGCGTACGAAGTTCTCTCTGATCCCAAAAAACGACAAACTTATGACAAGTATGGCTTGAAAGGACTACAGGAGGGTGGCCAGGGCGGTGGCTTCCCTCAAGATGATTTATTTCGCCAATTTTTTGGTGATATTTTCGGAATGGGTGGTGGTGGAAGGAGCCGTGGACGAGCCCGTGGTGAAGACACAGTTCATACATTAAAAGTGTCTTTAGAAGATATATACGTAGGGAAAACTGCGAAGTTGCAGTTGAGTAAAAATGTGATATGTGGACCCTGCAAAGGTGTAGGTGGAAAACCTGGATCTGTAGTATCATGTAGAGACTGTCATGGTCAAGGCATTAAAGTGTCTTATCAACAGATGGCGCCCAACATGACACGCCAGTTCCAAACACGCTGCCATACTTGCCAAGGACAAGGTGAAACTATTAGTGAAAAGGATAAATGCCCTAAATGTAAAGGTAAAAAAGTACTAAATGAAACTAAAATATTGGAAGTGCATGTAGAAAAAGGAATGCGAGAAAATCAAAAAATAACATTTAGGGGAGAAGGTGATCAACAACCTGATACAGAACCAGGAGATGTTATCATTGTACTACAACAAAAACCACATGATGTGTTCCAAAGAAGTGGTGATGATCTAATCATTAAACATGACATTTCTTTAACAGAAGCTCTATGTGGATTTGAGTTTGTTGTTAAGCATTTGGATGGACGTGATCTACTGATTAGACATGCTGCAGGGGAGGTGATTAAACCAGGAGATTTAAAAGGAATACTTGGAGAAGGAATGCCCCAATACAAGAATCCATTTGAGAAGGGAAATTTGTACATAAAGTTTGATGTAACATTCCCAGAAAATAACTTTGCTACTGAGGAGCAGTTAAAGCAAATAGAAACTGTATTACCACCTCGTGCTGCCTTTGTTATGCCTACAGGGGAAGATGTTGAGGAAGTAAATCTGATGGACTATACACCTAGTGAGAGGAGTCGTGGCAGGGAAGAAGCCTATGCTAGTGATGATGAAGATCAAATGCATTCAGGGCAGGGTGTTCAGTGTGCTCATCAGTAGTTTAAATTGACTTAGCAAGATAGGAAACTGATTTCTACTCAGACCTCACATTATATATAATTTTAACATAACCTTAGGTAGATAATATTTACATGTGACACTACACTAAATTAATAAATGCTGTATTATTTTTATTTTCAAGTAAATGCCTTATAATGTAATTGAATGGTACTTAGTTAAAAAGTAACATAACAAAATACCTTTTCTATCATAATGTTTGTTTCTCTGTGTATTTGAAAAAAACTAGAGTAGTGTCATTTATGTAACTCATTCCATTCATACATTGCACATTTAATGCATCAACATTTAATGGTTTTTGTTGTGAACTTGTTATAATTTATATTAAATAAAATTTTCATGTTTTCATTTCAATTAAATATTATTTTCGTAATAAAAAATTGGTAATTAAAGGAAAGGAATTAGGGATGAAGTACATTAACAAAATTCGTAATATTATGTGTACCTTTTATAATTTTGTCATTATAATATAGGAGTGTATCAATTATTCAGAAAATAAAGATGTGATAAATACTAATCTGATCTTTATTAAAAAGTGTTATTTCCAACTATTATACTTGAAAGGTAGAAAGAAACGTTTATTTTCATTTTATACATTGTTTCCATGTTATAAAACAACAACAATACACAGCACTTTAAAAAATTTAAATCACCCAAGAGTACAAGACAGAGTATTTTTTTATAATCATTGTGATGTAAATGTTTTAAAGTGATCTAAAATTTATTATCAAACATACAGCTGAAATTTATTTTGAAAATTAATTATACAAAAATAACAGATTTGTGTCTTATCATATGCATATTATCTTATCATTATCACTGATCCAATGCATATCCTCAAAAGTCATTAAAAAAAACAGATATGCAGAATCAAGCAGTTATATGTTAGGCTATTAGTTGAAATTTAAAACATAAAAAGTTATTTATAACGAAATAGAAAATTTCAAGGTTAACTCGCAGTTCACCTGTTAAATTTGAATAAGGAAGACCTGCATCATTGTTCTCTAGATGCAGATTGTAAACTTTCATAATATTTTTTGAATCCTTTTCTACTTCTGCAAAGGATATTCAAATTTATTTCTTCAAGTCCTAAACTCTTTAGCTTTTCTAATCTCTCTTGTACAGTTTTTTGTGAAGCTGCTAATACTCTTGGTTTACTTATAATATCTTCAGTAGTAAATCCTTCACTGAAGAGAAAATCGAAAAAATTCTTCACCTGTTAAAAAAAAAACACAGAATTTACATTATTAGGCAGAATATTGTGTTATTTATATTTTACAAATCCTGATATTGCAGGGTAATTTAATCGCAGCAAATATTTATTTTCAAAGAAATACCTTGCTGACTCTAATGCGTTCTAGAGTAGGAACTTTGGTGTACATTTCCTCAACAACTTCCAATTTTGTGTTTAATCTATTGGCTATGTACACTTTTACTGATTTATCATTTCCTAAAATTGATTTTGTTTCTTGATAGATTTCAATGTACCTGAAAAATGAGAAGATATATATTAATAAGAGCATGTTTCCGCAACTCCACGTCAGGCGCTTAATTGTGTGAAAAGAAATAGAAGGGTAATTAGTCAAAGTTATTATCTATTATCTTCTATCTATTATTTTCTATTATCCTAGCCCCTCTATGAAGCTAAGCAGCTTGTGCAGGCCTTCACAAGTTGCTTTGAGAAACCAATTGTCTTGCCCCTCTACTCTGCAACCATCATGCATGCTCTATATAATGGGCTGTCACTGATCCCTAAATGAAAGAGATGTTTATTGAAGGAACTATGCCCTGTGATTATGCGTAGATGCAGTCTTCGCAAATTGGGAATCCGACTTATAATTCTTGTCTTGCACAGGTTTACTGTAGGATCATATTTGTTGCTCGCCACACTCGCTCACCAGCGCTCAACGATTCATAGACCCTTTTGTGTAATTTCACATAAACTTACCAGAGATATGTGTAACCAATAGTATGGAATAGTATTTATTAAGAGTGCTGATCAAGTCGTTTACAAACAAGTTCCAGAAGAGCGGTGTGAGAACTCCTCCTTGTGGGCAACCTCTGGTGACCATCACTTTCACTAAATTTGTTTCAATTTCACTAAGTTGCATCAATATGCAATATATTGATGCAACTTAGCTTTGTTTATCCATAAGGCTACTGTGGAGTTTTAGGGCACTATCTATGCTTGAGTAGTGTGTCTCATAAAAAGTACCTTTATTGCTATGAAAGTGCCAAGGTATATTGATTATTCATTGTGTGCTTTTTCATCTTTCGACACTATGTTATCAAGGGTGAATTTTCCGTGGCTGCAGGCATGTTGGTTATGGCAGTGCAGTGCCTGAATCCCTTGCATCTATCAAGTAGCAGGCCAATTTTGTGTAAAAAGGATGTTAAAGATGTGAGAAGTACCGTTATCATAACCCATTTATCATCAGATGTGATAGTTATTACTGGTCTGTATGATGGCATTAAATAAAATGGTCTGCAGAAGACTTAGTGACCATAACAAATATTTACCTATTAAGAATATCATCTGAGCACCTCACCATCCATGGATAAACTGGATCTATACCCAAATCTTTTATCTTCTGTAACCTCTCTGCTATAGTTTTATGATGATATTTTAAAACCCATAAATCTCTCACAATTCGGTCAGGAGAAACTCCCATGTCTGTAAGTATTTAAATATACATTAATGAATATTTCTCTTGTGTGATATGAGATACCACAATGCCAAAGAGTTTTGATTTTTTATGTTTAGATAAAAATTCCTTAAAACAATACAATTTTAATTATTCATGTGACCTACCTCTTACCTAACAAAACTTTCAATGAGCTTTGTATCCACTCAAATGACAAGGTATATATAAAACTTCTTTTAGCTATGCGTTCGCTCAATAATGAAGGTGGGCACTAAAACATTTTAACATACAATTTATAAACAACTGCATTCAAAATTAACATTCAAATATAAGTATAGAACACATTTCATTTTAGATTCTTATTTCACAATATTTGAAGCACCAGCATCACATCTTTCATACATAACTTTATCTTATAATATCCCTTAACATAATTTTTATGTACATTGGCAATTAAATAAATTTTTTTTATACATTTATTTGCTGTTTATTTTACAATTTATATAAATTTGATGCAGTAGAAGATGGAAATTGTACCCTTTGCATGTCTTGACAGAATACCAGTCCAGTAGTCTGTTTCAACTATAGCAAAATGCAAGACTCTCTCAGAAAATGTAGTGCACCACACAATATTTTATCTCAGGAAACAATTTTATATGTTTATTTATTTTATTTTTTTTTTACATACTTCATTTTCATCTATTGTTGTGTATATCTTGTTTCGTAAAATAAACATGTATGATAGATACCTATCTATATACAGTGAAACCTGGTTAAGTTAGACATCAAGGGACCTGCAATGTCATTTCACTTACCCAGTGTCTCAGATATACAGGTATAAATAAATATCTGTCTCATTTACAGAGGGTTCCATTAATAGCGGTGAGGTACAGGTACAATTGTCCACCAACATTAAAATTTTTCGAAAGCGAAACTAAAACTGAAGGTAATTGAAGTGCCAAAGTGTTGGGACCTCAGCATGAGTTCCAGTTATGGAGGTTTCTCACTTATCCATGTCCCACTTAACCAAGTTTCACTGTATCTATAAGATATTAAATAAAACATTTTAATTTAGCAAAGCAAATTTGTTAAAAATTAAAGAATTATTGCATACCTTTATTTGTGAAGAAATATAGTACAGTCTATTGCGGCAATATCCATGTTTCTCATCACTCTTAGTAGTTTTATAAATAATAGATAATGTTTTAATCGGTAATTTGTAAAATGGTTCTGCATGTTTTTCTGACTGTAAGTTCAGCTTAGATATGAGTTTTGATTTATCACAAGTAGATTCTAAAATATAACAAATTTAACATTAATACTATAATATATCCTAAGTTCTTGAGAGCCTCTTTATAATTTAACCATTCAATTTACCTGCTTTGGTGTGTTCACTTTTAAAGTAAGTAATTGTAGAAGATAATAAGCTTCGTTGTAATAGATCACATTTCAGAGTGTCAACATTTATTCTATATGGAACAACTGTACTGTGTAGTTGGAATAAAGAACGCTTGATAAACAATATAACAGGAGATTTAAACATTCTTTTTGCTGTTTGTATTAATTTGAATTCAATACATGAAAATTGTGTATTCAGAACTCATCCTCTTATTGAAACTTTAATTAATAAATACGTGAAGAATCGAGGTTGAGGTAAGTAGTAATTAGTATTTTAGCTATTTTTTATTTAAAAATTTTAACATGAGCAGCATTAAAAATAACCAAAAATAATTAAATTTTTTGACAGTGACATTAATTCATAATTGTAAGTAAAGCTTTTTTTCTTTACTGGACTTATGATATACGATGTGTCTATCTGCCAGTGTCAAGTATATTAAAAGATAAGGAACCAATATATATCCACAAAACTTTGTGAATTAAACAACTTACTTAACTAAACTTATTAAATTTAGTATTATATAACTCAAGAATGGTTGAAACGGTTATGTTGAAATTTGGAACAGAGGTAGTTTCGTTCACATCCGAGAAAGGATATGAAATGATATACATAGATAATTTTTATACCGGAAATTGAACGGGAACGGGAATACCTCGGGTCTGACAAGTATTCCTTCCAACGAAGTCGGTGGTGGAAAGCTAGTATGTGAAATAAATACAAGGTTTTTTTGTGTTGTTAAATAATTTTACTTAAATTTGTATCTAAATCGTTTTTTAGGTGGCGAATGCATTCAAATTTTGAGGTTTAAGGAATATAAATTTTAAACTTAAGTTCTTAAAAATTAAGGTTATAACTAGCTTTTGCCAGTGGCTCTGCACGCGACATTTCGGAGTAGTTTAATATAGTAGGGGGCTCCACGACTATATTAAACATAAGACGGGATTTTGGGATTTACTCGAGCGCGTCAGATTTTATAAGGTAAGGTACTATGTAGTACATACTACATTACTTGTACATACTTATTATTATGTGCTACGTCGCCCAACCGTTTGTGGCGTTTAGCGTAATAACTATTTTTTAATCTGTGGTACTAAAAGGCATGAAATAAATGGACGAATAAAAAAATACTAAGATTTATTTTTGTATTTATTGCAAAAATATTCTAAAGCTTTTCAGATCGTCTTCTTTGTTTCGATCGGCGTCTTCTTCCTTCTTCGATATCTTTACGTCGGCTCTCTCGCTCTCTCGATTCTGAACGTTTTCTTCTACGGGGCTCCTTTTCTGGTGATTCTGACCATCGCCATGAACGATTTGGTGATTTCCTCCTTCTAAAAATATTTAAGTAAGAATTCAATGTTAAGCAGGTTTTAATATCTACACTAATATTATAAAGACGAAACCTTTGTTTGTTTGTTTGTTTGGTTGTAAGGAATAGGCTCAAAAACTACTGGACCGTATTTTAAAAATTCTTTCACCATCCGAAAGCTACGTTATCCACGAGAACATAAGACTATATTTTATTTTGGAAAAAAATGGGGTTCCGTAACATATCTTTATTGAAACATCCAAACCAGTATACCTATAAAGCTTAAGGGTTAGTTAGTTCGTTTGATATTATTTAAACTTTTGAGTTTATAGTATACATAACTCTAATCGCAATAATTCAGATATTCAACTGGACAGCTATATATTATAAAGCTGAAGAGTTTGTTTGTTTGAACGTGCTAATCTCAGGAACTACTGGTCCGTTTTGAATTCTTTCAGTTTTAGATGCCCTACAATAAAAGTATTGACGGAGAATTTAGGCTTTATATGTACCACGGGCGAAGCCGGGGCGGACCGCTAGTTTTAGAATAAAGTGAAAGTACGTAAAAATATGCGCTGCTATAATATGTAGCTAGTTGGATATTGAGGATATGGGGTATGAAGTCTTAATATGTTGTTATTTTCGCTTAACAAGGCATTTTCATCATTCAATTTTGATCGCGAATTGTAAAGCAGAACGCAGTTTAGAATCTCAATATACAAAATTTTTCGAAACGACCGAATTTACTTAAAACGTCTATGAAGTATTGTGATACACAGATAATAATGAATATAGTAACGAATATAATACACAAGGGTCAAAATCGTATTTACCCGTATTATACTACTCTTTGGTCAAAATATTAAAATCAAATATGTACATCCTTAAAATATTCATAATAGAACGCAGGTAACAAAACAAAACGTAATGAAAAGAGGTGACTTCGTTACGCCAATTGTTGATATTATATATAGATGGATGTAAATAGGAAATTTTCATTAAAGTTTTTTCCAAGTCCCATAAAAAATTTAAATGTAAATTTTCATTTGTTAAATATAACATGACTAGCTGGAATCTACAACTTGATTCGCGTAGTAACGGGCTTAAATCTAGACAATATGTTAATCCAGACTGTAATCTTTTTAGTAAATTGTTAAAAGTAAATTTGGTATAATCTCTACCAAATTTCATACACATTTCAACGGAGGTTTTTGTATAAAAGAGTTACAATCATCCATACATTTTTCTTTAATTTCGCGTTTATTATATTAGTAGGATACTAGAAATCATTTTTCCATTACATAGAATTTCTGTTTATTTCTGAATTACAGCTTGTTGAGATGTGATATAAAAAATAAAACGCTTACTCTTTTCAGTTTGGATAGAATATTACAAAAATATACCTTTCTGGATAACATTCAATGTCGTTATACAATCCCCCTGGATTTGTAAAAACATGTAAAAAGTTGCAGGCATTTCCTTTAGGGCATCGTTTTCTTATTTCAAGTCCTAGAAGAGTTCAAAAGATACTGTTAACTATATACAATTAAATTGTCTTATTTCTTTTTTGACAGTCCCGTGGTTTTCCCTGCATTGATTTTGCAGGGTTTTCCATGTATTTCCAGGAAAAGTTTCTTCAGTTTTTGCAGGTCTCAAATTATTTCTATACCAAATTTCATTAAAATAGGACAAAAAAGTATATATTTACAATATAGATATTGAAATTTAACATGCTTATACAACATCTCTAATATATACCAAGTATAATAAAATACCTTTTTTTATTATATTAATATGACAGCACACTACATAAAACAAAATTTATAAAACACATGTTTTAAGTTATAACTGACATTACCACAGATTGCTCTTTTCCATGAATAAATATTACAGAACTGTAATGATATTTGTTTCCCTCCATACCATCGAGCGTGTAAAGCACGGTAGGCTTGCACCGCACTTCTTATATCAGCATATTCTATGTAAGTATTTCCTCTGAGGTGTCGTTCAAAATTATTACATACCTATAACAGATAAAATTTTCTATAATACACATATTATTTTTAGTTTTGCTTGATATCTGTTATATTTATCAAATTGCTCATACGCGGTGCGGGCTTCAAGTCTGAATTAATGACAGATGTTTGCGATAATTTTTTTTATGAAGTAGTATAAAAAAATAAAAAATATACAAACCTTTGCTCAGCTTACTAAGTCAAAACACAGAATGTCTGAGAATTTAATGTTAGGATAAATTATATAATTTACAATGATAATTCAAAGCAACCAAAAACCTAATTTGTATTGTACCATTTGTTTATGATTTATTATTTTATTTATTTGTTTGTGATGTGATATGTATATATACACTCATTCACTATTTCAGGGGTGTTCTTGCACTGCAAACAAAGGAAAAGGCCATCTATCCTCATAGAAGGATTTGATTTGATTGATCTTTTGCCTTTGATTTAAGGACTATTCAGGTCTTAATCCATCATAATCCATTGGCCAAGTGGTGATTACCTTGTGTCATTGAAATTTGATTCTTGGACATATCAGTTAGCTCATGTTTTTCTTTACTAATTGGGTTGAGACACCACTGCTTTTTATATAATTTTAGATTTTATTGCTTTGATTCGAAACATATTACACAATATTGTATTTTAAAGGATACACATTTACCAAAGAATACTTGGCAATCCCTCGTCAGCTTACCTTAAATTGAATAACTTGACCATACTTTTGAAATTCTGGAAGAACATCATAAAAGAATTCCTTAAAATGCTTATAGGTGTCACTATCTTCATATTCCAACATAACGTCTGAATCATATTCATTTACAATAGCATTTTCTAAGCCAAAATGTGCGTAAAAGTTGGTTGCCAATAAAGTCTAAAATAAAATCACATTAATATTATAAATGTGGAGTTTGTTTGTTTCGATGTTTGTCTTTCAATCACGCTGAAACTATTGAATGGATTTTGATGAAATTTGATATACAGACTGGGTATGAGCTGACTTGGGTGAAAGAATACTTTTTATTCTCTTTAAATACTCCCTTGAGACAAAACAGAAATCTTGATATCCAGGTGGAGCTAGGACGAGCCTCCAGTAAAATATAAATTATGAATGGAATATAACTGAATGCACAGATGAAAGTTTTATCTCTTAAAATTTATAAAAATGGATAAGGAAGAACAAGAGATGTCCAAAGAAAAATGTATCATGATTGTACAATGTCTGATATTCAATTGGAATACCATTGTCAAACATATTTCTTCATTGGCGAATGTGAATTATAAAAGTTACACACTTTGTTATCCAAACATGTTGTGAACCTTTTCATTAGAGTGACAACACATATTTCATGTTGTGACTATTCTATTATGACTACAACAAATTAGCTATTTTTTCATTGCAACCTTTTTCAGTCTTTGAGCAACAACAACATAAATGCAAAGAGCTAACACAATTACTATTACTATAAGTTCTACAACAAGAAACTGACTTAATTATATTTGCTTATGTATGATCTGCTCATATCAAACTCAAACTCAGTTCAAAAGTTCATCGAAAAATGTTTATTAATGTACAGAAAAATTATAAATTACTTTCTGTTATTTTATTATAAAAGTAAAAAACCCATGAATAATTTTTTACTTTAGATAGCAGGATAGCAGGCATTTCTATTTGTTTGTTCCTTCTTACATAACAATGCCTATCCACCTCAATATGGATATTAAAAATTACTTACCGTGCTAATTCCAGGATACTGATGATTTCTTGAACATTCATCAGCAAAACGACAGCAAGCAGTCTTAAAGAAAAATGGACAGAGCTCCAAATTTGGTCGACTTTCACGATAAATTAACAATTCTACAGGAGGTACAGAAGAATCTCCTGCTAAAAATTTTTCTAAACTTTTAATAAACATTTCTTGTTTGAGCCTGTGTTTCTCTTCAATTTCCTTTAACATTTCCTCCTCTTTAGCTTTGCGCTGCTTTTCTAGCTCCCGTTCCTGATTTAATTGTTAAAAACAACAATTATGGTGAATACATATAAATAATTCATTATAATACAAATATAAAAATGAGGTAATTCTATTGACAATCTATACTTATGCTATAAATATCCTTCACACCTAAACCACTTCACGAAGTAGGCTTAAATTTAGTATAAAATTGTTTCAGAAAAATGGCTATCAGTTTCTCTTGTGAACTATCCCAAAAAAGTCCTTGGACTGTCTGTTTTTTCCTTTATGCAGGCAAAGTCACAGGTCGAAAGCTATGTGAATTAATATGCCGTGAAGAAGCAAGTAATAAGTAAACATAAAATTTTCACAACTAACTACAAATCTACACTTTTCTCAAACCAACCCAAAGACAAAAAGAATTTCAATAAAAATTTTTAGGAGTTTAGTGACAAACACTTAGAAGAAATAGGCATAATAAAATTTAATATGCTCAATGTAATGTATATAGCATAAAAAACTTACTTTTTGTAGCATAATTTCCATTTCAATTTTTTTTCTCTGTTGTATATCTCTTTCCAATGCAATTCGATTATATTTTTCGATTGCTTTTTCTTCTGCTTTGAGCCACTTTTCATTTTCTTCCATATTACTTAATTCAATTTGTTGTAGTTCAAACTTTTCCAATAATTCCTGCTCAAATATCCACTGTTTATATTCCTCTGATGTAACATCAAGTTTTCGATCTAGAATAATTTTAAGAATATAGTTCTTCTTAATAATCTTTGGCCAAATAAATATGTGAACGTTTACATCTTATATTTGGTTGAGCGAATCTAAACTGGTTGTAAATACCTCTATCCTTGGCTTTTCTTGTGCGAATTCTTCGTCTCCTCTCACGTTTGGCAATTTTTCTCCACTCTTTATGCCTAATAAATGTTTTAAAACAAGATATATTGCATGGAAAAACAAGATCATATATTTTACACAGTGTTTCATGGACTACCTTACCTGCCCATGATTGTTGTTTTTCAATAAATTTTATGAAGTTATCTCTTTTTTTTCTTCATTAGCACTTTTTCAAAACAAATTGTTTGTTATTGTATCCCACCGTTGTATAAATATATACTATATAATTTACTGTGTGGTTATATTCACAGATTAATGAACTAGTTACTCCGTTATATCACAGATAACATAATACTATAGTAGACTACTCATATTGTTATAGTACGAGATCCGGCTGCAAAATCTCTACGTTCATCGCGTAGTTAAGCAAATTCATATTTTTATAATGATATCTGATTAGGAGAATACATTGATAACAGGATGTCCAATCTATTAGCGGCCGCGAGTAATTTTAATTAAATTAATTTGTCACAAAAAATCATTCACTTATTTATAAATATACCATCCACATCATAGCAATGTATATAAAGAATTCGAAAATGTAGTTATAATAAAATGTAAATGTAGATAGCGGTAGCGTTGCACACTCAGGCAGCGGTATATCATCATATTAAAAAAAAATAGCTTTATAATCAAATATAAAAATCATGCGTATACGTCATGAGCGTACAAATGCATCGAACTTTACGAGGCCGTATTGGTTTCTATAAAAATTGCCACTATTAATACATTTCATCAGAACTGTATTTAAATTATATTTTCTTATGATGGATTACCCATTCAAAACGTATAACTTTAATAAAGTCATATAATTTTTCAAATTCCTGGGAATCTTTGGAACTTAAACAGTAGTCTGTTTCATGTCCTGCGATCTTGATGCAATCGGGAATCACAAAACTCTAATTATGTATTTAATTGTTCAATGATACTAATAGGATGTCTTTACGGTCAATAAATAAAATATTTCATAATCCATGCTTAACCCCTTTTCAAAAGTAAAAAGTAAATTTCTTATAAAAATGTTTTCGTAAAAAATAAACTGAACATTTGTATATTATCTGTAAAATAATTACATTATTGCGAGATTAGGATGAGGGTACTTTAATATTACCTAATTTAAATCTTCATAAGTAACGTCGAGTGGATGTTCATTTTGTGTCCCTTAAATATAAAACATTGTAATAAAAATGGAAAGGAATAGAGACAAATTAAGAAATGCAATTCTGAGTAATAATGATAGAGAAGTGTTTGACCTTTTAAGTAATTGTTTAGATCCTAATTTTGAAGGTGGATGGCCTATTCGATTAGCAGCTCGGCTTGGATTTTATTCTTTAGTTAAATTATTTGTAAGATACGGCGCCAATCCACACCTACTCAGTGAATCGGGTGTGTATGAAAAGTTTTTATACCTTCAACATTAAACCCAGTTAATACATTAGTTAAGTTACTGACTACTGTTGGCTTTTACTTCTATGCAACAATTGATTTTATAGGGGCCTCAACTTTGCAACTTGCAGTATATTCTGCTAAGCATTGGGATATGGATAAATGGAACTTTTTATTATCATGTTGTGACTCATCCCAATTAGCTGATGGAGCCGCAGTTGCTATTATTTTTGGTAATATCGAAGCTTTAAGAAAGATAATTGCAACAGGTCGTTGCAATACAAATATTCCAACATCTTTAACAGGTGATTTAAAGTTGATTTTTTTCCATTCTTTTTCAATTGCAATACACTGTATGTCCAATGAATTATAAATCCACCAGAGATCGAAAATATTGTCATAAATGTCCTTAAAGATGTAAATTATATGATGTGTTTATTTCAACTGCAGGAAAAACACTAGAAGATCTAGGAAAAGGTTACAAATTACAGTATTTATTGGATACAACAACAAGGCATCACACATTGCAAGTACCGGCGACACCATCACCAAGAATGTCTAGACAACACAGATCGGTATACAGACAAAACTAATATTGAGTTTTAATCATCACTTATTGTAGTAATAATTTCACTGTTTAAATAGAGGCAAAATCCTCTAGAAAGAAACCGAAAAAATTATATCTGACCGAAAACCGAATACATCTGAACATTTAATGTCGTAAGAGTACAATATTAATTAGGAAAAATAATATACCACCACATAGTATAAAACAAAGTCACTTTCTCAAGCGTTTTAATTGTCTGTTTGAGTGGGGATATTTAAGTTAATTTTTTAAAATTATTTTAACGAGTTTTAGGCACCCATATTTTTTCCTAACAAGGCTTTATAAGTAAACCATCAGATATAACATAAAAAATACATGCATATTCCCTATTATACGTCACAATAATTTTGATATTTAAACTTAACTGTTAATACAATTCACTAAGTACACAGAAAAGTAAGTATTTTTCAATTAATATTCACGGAAACGATGTCGCGGGCACCAGCTGGTATGAGAATAAAGTATCGCAAATTACATATATTAGAAATCTTATGAAAATGTTTTTTAAAGATAGGAATTGTGTTACAGGATCTCCGAGAAACTCCTGTGACACATCACCGAAATTTGTCCCCTTCTGTTGCAAGCTTTTTTAACCTTGCAGCAACGCAAACATCCTTAACGCCTCCGCGTTCCCCCCTGGGACCAATGTTTTCACCAACAGCACAATAATGTTATAGTGGACTTATTGAATATTTTTGATATATTATTTTTGATCTCCTTAACAATAACTTAAAATATACGTAGTTAACCAATTTTGACGACTTGAAGGATTCTTTTAATTATATGTGATTAGAACCAATGGATTAATTGTAAACGATTTGCAATGATAATAAGGCTCCTACCACAAGGTTGTAACAATTCTTTGGTTTGTAATTATGGCCTATTATTGACATATTATTTTTTATAATAACCCTAAAATAACTTGGAATATAGATAGTATAAAATATTGGTGATATTAAGGATTCAAAAGGTTTGTAAATATTATGGACATACATTGTAAAGTACATAATGGAAATAATAAAATAATTAATGAATGGTGTTTTTTAATAATTTAATAATCAATGTATAAGTATTGCATAAAATAAAGAGAGAAATAAAAATATTTAATAAGCAAATGCGTTTTAATGGTGTAGTATTAATTTATATTCAAGAGTTTTTTTGCTGTGTTGGTGTGCATAAACTCACTGCCTGAGTTTCCGTTAACTGCATTTCCACGATTCCCTTAAAAATAAACAAATGTAAAGGAAGCTTAGACATATTGAGAAAAATTATCTACGATTGATGTGCAATCCTGAAACGATGGCTTATATAAAGCATGTGTCTCTACAAACGTTTAAAGCTCAAAGCCGCGCGTGGAAAGCTAGTAATATAGTAAGGGGACATAAAAGACAACTTACTTCATTATCGTTGTTAATTAAATTAATCGATGCTCCGGGTATAGACTGCACCTTCGTTTTTAAACAATTTACAAATTGTGCAAGCACAGATCTCTGAAATTAATAAATCATTTCAAAACAAATAATCTATGGTATACAATTCATACAAAAAAGATAGAAATATATTCTTAAAAAAGAGAACTGCACGTAGCTGATAAATTTCTGGGATGTACCTTTTTGAAGATACTTCATATCCAAGGCATTCTATGCAGAGAATAGCTGCTTCCCGTATATTAGTCGTGAAGGACAAAACATAAAATTTGATAGAAATATTTTATTCGTAAATATTAGTATATCTTTATAACTTACTTCAGAAAACTTAGTCATAGTTGTGATAATAGGATAAGCTCTGAGGAGACAAACATCGGGGTATATCAAAGGGTCACCTCGCCAAAAGCGAACGGAATAGCATGGCCGCTCTTCTTCAGGCAAACGATATCCATGCTTTTTAAAAAAAAAAAGTAAATCTTATATTAAGTATATTATTAGTTAATGAACATTAAATAGGGTCTTTTTCTCACTATGTTTTTCCAATGGCGACGTAAATTCTTATAGTTTTTGAAGTCTGCAGTGTTTGGAACGCTTTCATAGTATTCCTCCACAATGGCTTTATTTAAACTATAATCAAGGTACATAAAAAAAAATGACGCAAAATTTGCAATTAGTTACCTACTCTTATAAAGAAAATTTAGATTAAGTAATAAATAAGAAGCTTATAAAAATTAAGTTATATGTACCTGGGTAGAACGCGAATCCATTCGCCGGGCAAAAATTTTTCCTTTGATCGAATGAGGTTTATTTTTACTGGTTTAAGCTCCAAATTTAAAACGTCTGCTGGAATATTAACGATATTTTGAATAAAACATAAAGAGACCATATCTCTATCTTATATATCCTTTCATTTTCTTGATTTGTACCAACAAACTACAAATACAAGTTACTTACCATTGATAGTCAGGATGCATTTTATTCCCTCTTGAGGACCGGAAGTAGTAAGAAAATTTCTGTTGTTTATAAAATAATTGTAGCCTAACATATTCCATAAAGGCGCAATCTTTGCTCCCATGGTATAATAAAAACAGGTCTTGTATATTTCGTTGTCCACGTTACGAATATCACCTTCCTATAAAAGCAAGTTTTCATAGCACAGAGGGATAAAAAAAGCCCTTTTTTTTGGTTGATTGAGATGATTTGGATGAAATTTGGTGGAAAGAGAGTTTGAGACCCGAGAAACGAAAGAGGACAGTCCCGGAAATGCAAGGGGAGGCGGAATGCTTGTAATAAAAAAGTATTAGAAATCAAATGGGGAGCTGTGTTGAATGTATTGTACTAAGAATTAACTGTGATTCTACACAACTGCCTAATTGATTTAATTAGTTGTTAACTAATCGCAGCCTGTCACAAAGACTATTATAAAGTGATACCCTCGCTGAATAGAACATTGAATAAACAACGTACGAGTACGAACACCAAAGCACGATCTCTTTTTTGTGGAGAAATCTTGCATAAATACCCTAGGGCCCCGGGAAAGAAGCCGTGGGTTATGTCGGATTCTTACCGACCAAAACCCCACTGTGTTCCGTCGAGACGCTTAAGTGAATGGGAAACGGGAACTGGTTATAATTCTTCCGCGAACAAAAAGTACAATCCCTACGACACAGCTATATGGCAATTACTTATACAATAAATATTAAATTAGAAGTTGCATCTAACACTAGAATATATGACAAAATAAATAAAAATAAAACACCTCGTCTTCTCGTCCTTTACAACCAATAATATAAAATAATATCGTTTATTGGGCATAGACAATATAACAACTGTACGAGTTTTGTCCATGTCGACCCATGATTTGTGCATACGATAAAATTAACCCCCACTTTCACTCCCTCAAACTTTTAAGCGGCTCAACCCATTTTCCTCAAACATGTCTAAGAACACTCGCACATAAGTCACCTATAATACAAAAACTAAATTGAACATTTCGTTCGGGAGTTATGATGCCTCAGACAAACAGACATGTCAAACTTATAACACCCCTCTTTTTGCGTCGGGGGTTAATAATTTCTCGAGCCCTCCACACCGCGCTTTTTGCTAATAATCCTTAAACTTGAACAAAGATGCAAGTACAGTATCCTTGATTTTTGTTTGTTTATTTTTTTAATAAGCCGATTAGCTACATTAAAGTTCTGAAGCGCTATTCCCATGTTGAGTATGTACTTAATAAGAATAAATTTCGTTTATTGAACGTAAGTAGGTAATTGCCGTAGATATAAAATCTATTAAGTGAAGCTACAATATGTAAAATACTGAACTACCTGGACTAAAGAAAATCTTAAAAACAAGGAGTTTAAAAGATCATAGTCTTCGCCGCGACGGGGAAATATAATATGAACTTTTTTAACATCACTTTTATCAGGACTAGCTATAACAGATGAGTGAGAAAATATAATCATTCTGAAATTGAAAAATTATGTTATAGCAGATTCAAACAAAAATTAATTAAGTTTTCGCAGTCGGTCAAAAACATCATATTATAATTGTAAAAAATTACCTGCATTTCAATATTTTCCAGTGAAAATCCGATGGTGCTGAACGATCGTGTTTGTCTTTAATATTAGCAGTTGCAGTCACATAACCCAAATTTTTATAGTTTGAATTGAATATACGAATACTATAGTATTTATCCATTATATTAAAAATAACTGTATATAACAAAAAAGTTAAGAAGTTTTTGATATTGGCGCGTATTTATTTAAATCTCATTCGAAAATTTTAATTCACGCGCCAAAAAACCTTAAGGTGTGTCTACACCGACTTAAATTTAAAAAAAAAAATTAAAATGCATACCTACACATATATTATTTTAGATATTGATATTGTCATTAAATCTCAACTTATAAAATCACATTTTAGCACATTTAACTTCTAAGATGATCATAGAGCCATTTCAAATGGTTTCATTATGGTACACTGACCATGAAATCATGAAATCTGTCCCTTGACCAATTCCTTCTAAACTGGTAAGTACTAATTATATTTCCCACAGCTTCTCCTTCTGGCTAAAAAATATATAAATATATTATTTTTTTCTTTTTATTATCATTGGTGCACAATAAAGCGTTTTTGTTTGCTTCATACACTTACCTTAAATCGTTCGATCGTTGTCATCAGGTTTGCGGACCATAAATTATATGTTATTATTTATATTATTTAATATTCGGTAATTTATTATTTAAATTAAAGAATTCATTTAAACACGGCGTTCTTATAAACTCGAGGCAATTCTAATTTTTTTGGTGTCGTTACTCGATAATTCAGTATTTTTGACCGATCGGCGTGATTATTTTAGTGATTAATAGGAAATCGTTGTCAATTGCTCCATTCTAGTTTCTAGAGTCTGAGACTTTCATGTAAAAATGAATTAAAATCTCTTTAAACTATAAGTAATACACAAAAAATACTATTATATTATTTATTCAAAAAGTTATGGTCGTATAAAATACATTTAAATAAGTACAACTTCAATAACAATACTAATCATATAATTAAAACCAATTAGACTCACGAAGTCCATAGATTCGTTATTAATCACGATCGTTATTAAAAACGAACTGAAGAGGCAGGGACGACAAGACAATATGTGAGTAACATACTTTTTAATATAAACTTGTTGTGTGTGCTGTCAATTTATAATGATAAAAATTGTATGTTAATAATTGATTCCAAAGATACCGAATTTTGGAATGATATCTATACATATCATACTGACGTATCACGGTCATTCGGACGACTGTTTGTGGCCCACCTCTGTCTATCCATCACTTAGTACAAAGAGGCTAACAGATTTTACCTTTGCATGTCAAAAAGATTATAATAATAGGTAACTTTAAGGGTATGCAAGCACTACATCCACTTTTCTAAATTTAAATAAAAAGATTATGGAATACATTTTAATTGTGATGTTCAAGATGATCACGAGCTTTACGGAGAACTCCCTGAGTTTTATGAATTTCACGACAAATAGCCCGTTGCACGTTTCTTTTCCGCATATTAGCTGCATTTAATTGTGTTAAAGTCTCTGCTAGGGTAGCTTTAGTCCTTGCGAGTTTTTGTTTCAATACAACATTTTCTTCATATAGAGAACCTGTGAAAGATATTTTATGTGATTACTATTTTTCTAAACATAAATAAACAAATATTTGAATGTCTCTTAAAACACACAGGAAACAGTTTTTAGCGTGCCTATTTCGTCTTTTCCATTTTTTTTTCCAATTAAAAATTATGTTCATTTAAAATTTAATATTTATATTTTCTTGCATATTTTATAATAGGTTCTACTTACGTGGCGATAAATTAACTGCCTCATTGTGTTCCAAACTTGACAATCTATCACTATCTATACCTTGGTCTGGGGATGTTGGACGTTCCTCCTCAGAATGAAGTCCGTCATGGAACTCGTCAAACTTATTATCCACCTCCAATGGTATTTTACGCGTAATTTCAATTTCTAATTTAGAATTAGCCTCTAGGGCCGCAGAGAGTCTTTCTCTTGTTTCCTCCAATTCTCTCTCAACCCTCAACTTGTCGTGATGTGCTCGAGCTCTTTCTAAGGCAGCCTGTGACGCTTGCACTGTGGCCTCATCTGCGGCCCGACGCAGTGAACGCTCGGTTTCCAAAAATGCAGCCTCAAGCTCTTGTTTCTCTGATCGTAACTTTTCTACCAATTGCACATTATATGCTATCTGCTGCTCATTGGCCTTTATTTGGGTCTCGAAAAGTGATAAAGATTGTTTCATCTCTTCTACATTACTGTTTGCGCTATCCAATTTAGATTGCTCAGATTCTAAACATATTTTTAATTCTTCTTTTTCACTCACTAGCCCGTCGATTTGTTTCGTTGCATTAGCCAATTTTGCACCGAGTTCTCTGTTTTCGTCCTTCAACTCTTGGTTATATTCTGTCAAGTCACTAATTTGATCCAATAATGCTTGATAATTATTTGTTTTTCGGTCTTCAGTACGTGAACCGAATGACACACGTGATCTTCGAGATCGATACTTAAGAATGTCCGATGCTGATTCTCTTTCTACCACTCCAGCATTACAAAGCCCTACTCTCGCTAGCGACACATTTCTATCTGGCTCCGACCAATCCTCAGACTCGGAAATAGCATCAGCCTGAGGATATGATCTCTTTTTAGAAGAATGTCTATGGTTTTCGTCACTGCAAGTTAAGTGATGGCCAAACATCATGGTCAAATCTTCTATCCTCATAGATTGAGAAATATCAAGGTTACTTTCATCCATAGTGAAATCTTCAGGAGCCATCGATTCGTCTAATTTTAGCCCAACTGGAAGTGCTAAGCTTTGTTCCAAAATACTTTCGGCCAATTTTTTCTTTTCCTCTCCTAAGACACACCTATAAAAAATATAGTTATTTCAGATCTATAAATAATCCCAATTTTATATCACTAGG
Organism: Zerene cesonia; assembly: GCF_012273895.1. Classification (NCBI taxonomy): domain Eukaryota; kingdom Metazoa; phylum Arthropoda; class Insecta; order Lepidoptera; family Pieridae; genus Zerene; species Zerene cesonia. The sequence goes on along the minus strand of NC_052102.1, from coordinate 6,797,219 downwards.
TTTCTCCCGCGGAAAAACAATCTAATACGAATGAGATGTTCCACGCGGTAAAAAGTAGCCTATAAGTAATCACTCTCTAGCCTCCCCACTATATACAGACATAAAAATCATAAGACAAAATCACTCCCTTGCGACATAAAAAAAAAGTTTTTAGTCCTAGCTTCACTACAAACTTTTCTCTATTACTAGCCATATATTCTATTAGTCAAACAAGTGATTGAACTAGACAAAAAACTGATATCCAGACACGATAAACTTATTACAACTCAACGTCGTTTTTTGTTTAAGGCATCTTTATGTCATTGGGAAACATACTTATATAACAAGAATACAGAACAAAAAAACATCCATATTTGTAATCGATATACATATAATTAATTATACGTACTTATGGGATAAAAGTTTGTCCAGAAAATAAGCCATTCCCTGAAGTCGCTTGGTGAGGATCTGCTGCAAGTTTCTGAAATTTAAAGTATGGAAAAATTTTAAAATGAATGGCACTTAAATTTTATACAAAAGTGCTATGATGAAAAAGTTACAAAAATACGTTACCCAGCGGGTTCTGTAGTTTGTTCATGATCAACGTTACTTTGTAGCTGTCTCACTTTATTTTCCAAATCTTTAATGTATTCGTCCTTGCATTTTAATATTTCCTCATATTTTTCCATTTGGGAATCACTGACGTGTGCGTATGTCAATTCCTTATTCTACAAGCAAAATCAAATAATTACAAAATATCCAATATGGTTATGCAACAACATAATGACAAGTGTATTACCAATTTCAATTTTTTTATTTCCTTGTCCTGTTGCTGAATCTTCTTCGTGCATACTTTTATCATTTTAAAAGCTTTCTGATTCTCTTTTCTTAATCTTGTTAGCTGATCCTGTTGACATTGTTACACATTCGATAATTATCCTTTTATAAGATTTTAATATAATATGCTTTAGCAGGTTAAAATATAAAACACACTTACCATTTCGTCATTTGTCGCAGTTATATTCTCTCTAAAAAAACAAACAGATTTTATTAATGATATGTTGACAGTTTTTGTTATGGACGTATTTAAATAAAATGTGCTCTGAACACAATTATTATATTGAAATTATTTCGGAGTACATCTACAAGTCTTTATTGAAAATCAACTTTGACAACATTAAATAATGTGATAAATACAGCTTTGCTAAATATTAATTAACCATTTCTGGCAAATAAATTCCTTTTGTAGTTAAATAAATCTGACTGCTTACCCCGCCGATTCAGATTCCTGGTAAGTTTCATTAGCTTTCTCCTCGAGGCCATTTGTGTCCTAAAACACACAAAAAAAATTAAGGTCGTGAAATAAATCCACATACATTTTATCCTAAAATTAGAATACAAGATGTTAAATTATTATATATTACCTTCTGAATTTCGTTTTCTTTTTTCAGATTACTGTTGTTCATTGAAACCTCCACGGCTTCCGTAGAAATCGAACCCTGAAAATTTATAAGCAATATATGAATTGGCTTAACTTTCCACCGAACTATGAACCATGTAATTATATATGGATTTTTTTTGTACCTGATTCTCTAATACGTCAATCGCTTCTGCAGCGGCTGCTAATAACTCTTGTTTATCACTCAGCTGCCTTCTTAATTCTTCTACTTCCACCTGAAGTCTCACATTATGTTCTAATAGACCCTGAAGAGAAGCACAAAAATTATGAATAAATTTAAATAGTATGAATATAAACTTCTTACTTTAACAGATAGAAATTTTCAACTAACAAAAAAACAATATTTTCAACTAAAAAATTATTAGCGTGTTGCATCATAAATACTTTATATCACACTACGAGCAATAGGATAGAAACATGCAACAGAAGCAAGTATTCATAATTACATATTAAATTTATTTTAATAATTTTACAATATTGTTCCAGTATTTAAGAAATGCAGTCAAATGTCTTAGGCGTAAGGTCTGCAATCAACCTTACGCTTCTCCAAATGTTCATGGGCGGTGGTAGTGCTAACCATCAGGCGGCCCACCAGCTCCATTGCCGACTATGACATAAAAAAGTAATATATTTAGAATCTGCAATATGTTTCTATAGAGAAATAAATTATTTTATTGTATTATTTTTATTATTATCAATGAAACATGTTGAAAAATTGATAAAAAGTATTAAAAATATATATTACTAGCTGCGCCTCGCGGTTTCACCCGCGTAAGTACATATCAAGATAAAAGTTCCCTTTATGTTAAGCTAGTTGTCCAGCTGTCTACGTACCAAATTTCATTGCAATCGGTTCAGTAGTTTTTGCGTGAAAGAGTAACAAACACATACACATCCTTACAA
>NC_052102.1:6748185-6794726 GCF_012273895.1 Zerene cesonia | reverse complement strand
ATATAGGTTATTATATTTTATGCTCAAAATCTTATTTTAGACCTTAGTTTTCAGAAAAATGTTTTCTTTATGTATTAAATGTTGACATAGATATTGTCAAGTCATTTTCATCTTTTGGATAAAGTACAAAACCAAGTATTCGTATAATGCACTGAAAGCCGGTGCTGCAATGTATCTGCGTCACAGAATATCGCCGTCTGTTGTCCTTTTTTCATGTTTTCATGCTGCACAGATTCCACAACGCATGTATCTATTTAAAATGCTCATTCAGTATTTTCTTTTTTTTTATGTTTTATTTGTACCTAAAACTTATTCGTAGCTTACTGTGTGGTATGTCAATAAAATAAACTTCTTTCTTTCTTCTCTCTTTTTAAAACATAATTTAGAGAAATTTCCAAAATTGTATCTACGATAACTACCTTAAGCTACACCGCTTGAGCTACACTGCGTTTATACTTTACAGTTCAGTATAAAATATTTCATTTTCGGTCGTAAATTCTTAATTATGATGTTGAGATCAAAATATAGAAATTTTGCTTATATAATTGTTATTACTTACCTATCTATCACCCCTAATAAATGACTAACTATAGCCTATAAATAACTTTAGCAGCTTTATTAGTACTAATTATTTCAGCCTCAATACTAACGAGTTACGAGTGAAAACCTCTATGGAATATAAATATGTCCTCCCTTTCAGTGCTTGTTCACAGTCGGGCAAAAAAGGTTTTTTCGTTAACGCGTGTCATTTGTGGGCAACTTGTAATGTCTCATAAATGTTTATAAATACGTGCGGAGAATAAATATAAAGATGTCGACCGTCAAACACTTTGTTTCATGCCTGTTTCTTTCACAGTGACATTTGTATCCGGCCTACGTGATAGTTTACATAAAATGTACACCTGTATATAAAAAATAATGATTCAGAGTACTACAACTAAAATAAAAAATGGTAAATTAAAACAGACCAGACCTTTTTGGGATTTATCGAAACATTGGCGTTGTTAATCCATAATGTAATAAAACTTACTATGTGTCTAAATAGTTATACTATTTACCATGTTAAATGTTATTCTTTTTTGATATAGACTCGCAAAAATATTTATACTATTATATCTATCCTTTCAATACATCCAAGCTTCGTATCAATTTTCATATATCATTCCTTATTCACAAAAATCTATTCTCCGCTTAAACGACTTACTCGCATGGAAAATAGATTTGTGTTCATAAAATTCCTAATAGGTAGCCTATATTAATGTAGAAGGAACACGTTAATTTTGTCTTTCATATTTTTCTAGTGTTTGTTAAAAAAAAATCATTCAATTCAGACTCGTGAATATCAGGTATCGCTAAGCGGATAGCCTGCTAGTGGGCTCATTCTATAACAAAGTTACTGCTGGTCAATCCTGTATAGCTTATCTCATTCAGTTAGATTTATGTGTGCTCTTTAAATTACCAACCGGGTGGACCTTAATGAATTAACTTAGCAAGATGTGGACTTTGATTCTACAAAATCATGAAAAAATAATATCTTTAAAACGACGATCATATTTTTGTGTTAGTTAATTACTAAATCGATTACTATAGCTATGCTGCGATATATTATACTATATATTTAACACATAATAAACCAAGTGTAAGAACCTATATAAACTTTTATGTGTGCCGTAAAAGAAGACACGCAGCCAGGCCTCGCCCCTAGATGACATTGTTCTCCGAGTCAAATAGTGCAGTAAATTACCATTTTGTAAATAATTGCTAATGTTAGATTTAAAAAAAGTCGTCGGGCAGTGCAATCAAAGAAGCGTACTAAGTGTAATAAGTACTACCTACTTCATACATTTTTTTTTATGAATATTACATGTATTTTATTGATAATTTTGATAACTGTTACAAACTCTATCTAAAGTAATTGTCAGAAACTAGCACAGCCTTTATAATTAAACCAATAGGATTATACTACGTCAAAAATTAGATAACTAAAGAAAAGAAAATTTTAATATTTATTTCGAAACCTATTTTAGAAATAAACCATAACAGTAAACAATCTCGGGCACAGAAATATATTCTAAAAACAAATTTCCTTCAGTTCTCCTACGGTTATATCGAAAGATATAAAAGTTCGAATCAGCCACAGCGAAGCGCACAGACAAGACATCGATTTCAATATCTTTCCACTACATAAAAAGAATATCGCAGGCTTTGAATCTCTCCATCAGTTTAACACCCTGCATATAAAACCTACGCTTCTCTACCGTGTTTTATAATGGGTAAAAGGTTCATTCTTATTTTAATGGAGTCATAAATAAAAATTTACACTAGCTAATATGGAATCTTTCTTTGATAGGAAATTGGCATGTAGGTGGGTATACCATAACAAATTAAGATTCAAATATTTTCTATTCTATTTAGAAACAGTACTATGTCATGTACCTTTTTTAAAAAAGTGAATCGTTCTTAAAAATACAAAACATAGCCCTTCTTCCTACCTTTATCCTTTTTGGGTATATGTTAGTTTTAAATGTTTAGTTATGTTTACCTACGCTTCAGAATAACTCATGAAAACATTCATGAAAACTTCGTAGATCTGATTATAGGATAAAAAACATCATCAAACAACTACATATTACATAAAGGAGAACCGAAAAAGATTAGTTGACTGTGTCCTCAATATAGACGCCTCTACATATCTATTGTAAATCCATTGGTCATTTTCACTTCAGCTAAAATTACATGCTACCGTTATCGACTATTCCGTCTACAATCTGACTTGCCACAGACCACATTAATGTTTACTGTAGGCTTGCAAGCCTATCAGACTATCCTCCTGATCACACGTCTATTGTTGCTTTTACAATTGCATTTTAAATTTTCTCTACGGTTATTTTTTACCTGGTAAAGTGTTTTATTTTTTTTACTACTTTTCTTCATTGTTACCACGAATATTGAAATCTGATTCAGGTGGATTAAAAATATACATAATGACAGTTGCACCACAATTCTTCGGAATAATTTTTACTAGCTGCGCCCCGTAGGAATATCGGGATAAAAAGTTGCCTATATGTTATGCCAGTTTTCCAACTGTCTACGTACCAAATTTCATTGCAATCAGTTCAGTAGTTTTTGCGTGAAAGAGCAACAAACCCACACACATCCTTACAAACTTTCGCATTTATAAGATTAGTAGGATGACCACTGATAGTATGTGGCTGTGTAGCAACAATAAAGAAAAATAAGAACTTAAATAACAATAAATCAATTAAAAATAAACGTTTTTTTATTATTTCTTTGCAGTTTTACTTGAAAAATGTATTACTGAAGTTTTGTCAAAAATGCATTGTCTTGTAGGAAACATTTGAGGCAAATTTCCCTGATGAGTGTGAACGAAAACATTTATAAAACAGTCGAATCTGAATATACCTAATATATTCTTTAATGTACGTACTTAAAAAGTATTTTAACGATTACGGGTGCGGCACAAAATACCAAAACTTGGAGTCGTTTTAAGCTCGATCCTAAACAAACAGATCTAGTTACTTTTGAAAGTTGTCTTTATCTTTTCATTCTCATATCGTTATAACATTTAACGAGCTTAGACTTTACCAATTTACATTTTATATACCAAGAGGTAGATACAACATACGGTTTTCATGCTTAATGGATAATGGACCTTCCTGTTTCTCGTATGAAACGTTCTGTTAGAGACTATGCATGAGTAATAAAATAATATAAATTTAAATTTTGTTGCATTTATTTTCGTTTTTTCTTAAGAAATATATGAAGCAGTTGGTTTACAACTCAATTCAATTATTCGAAATCATATACCAGCTGCTTTCAGTTTAAGCAAGTATATTTGAGTCAAAGGTTAAACTAAAACGTTAACGTAGATTTGAATTAATATTAAAATAACACTCTAAAATTTGTGTACAAAGCAAGAACCCTTCTACTAATGAGAAAGAATGGAGGTGCATGCGCGCTACTGAAAACAGAAATACAGGTCAAACTTACCTAATACTGAATTCCCTATCGTTATAGTATACTTCAAAAGTCATTTTAACTTACTTTAATTGCATATTACCCTTACAATACTTTTGCTAATATGTACTTTCGCTCAAAACACCCAAACTGCTTTCCTTAACTTCAATGGTTCAATATGATATAAGATAAAATTCCGATAATGAAATGTCGCAATGCCTGACTTACTGAGATGATGACTATAAGATGAAAAAATTGATTAGAGATATACTCAAATATCATATTTACATTATACTTATATATATTACTTCAATGAGTACATGGGAAACGACCGACATCTTTATTGTAAAAGAAGTGCTAACTAGTAGTATTCGGATGCAAACTCATAAAAACAAATTAATTCTTACAACGTAGCAATTCTCGTAGATTACTTTTTATTATACATTCCCGCCCTAACAAGTTATGATAATCACAGAAAATAATGTATTAAATGCCATGTAAATGTTATGTTAATGCAGCCCCTTTATTTTTCGTAAACTATATTCAGGTTAGGAATAATTCACGAAGTAGTAGGTAGAGCCGCGGCTTGTCGCTTTCATTATCAATGGAAATTCTATTCGGCACCCGCGAGACTCGCTCGTATAAAACCCATAAGAACATTGCTCGTTCAGATTTTACATACAACTCTTTCTAAATGGAAAGACATGCACAAACAAAAACATTAAATTTATTGAGCCATCTACCAATTCAATAAATACATTATTATCATATGTATTAGACTTTTGTTAGTATTGTGTGGCCGTAGTACGGCCTCATATTCTGCAAGTTTGGGTCATATAGTGGATAAGGTATATTTTTATTATATTTCAAAATTTATTTTATACTAATTTAGATACAATGTTCAGTATTCAATCAAAGTTCCAAATTAAATGAAAACGTCGCCTGAATTATACAATACACGGTACAATTAAGTACATACGTATTATAAAATTAAGTACATACGTTTTAGCATTTTCAAACGAATCGGTATATGACTTATTATGTTTACCAAATTAAAAAAAAAGCAGAGTGCTTAGTGTTCCATTTTGTTTATTTGTTAGGTCTTACTGTATTTACAGTTACTTTTTAACTTTGATTACTAAATCTACAATTTTTGTAGCAGATTTAATAATCAAAGTTATTGCTTTACAATATCGATATTTACCATAACCAATAGGTAAGAAGAAAATAAAGAATTGCAATGCCAAAAGTAGGAATGTAATTTTAGATTTTGTTAAATGTATCTTTTTAAAATTGTAAATGTTGAAAGTTAGACTAGTCGAGGGAGCAATAAATTGTGTAAACAACTTGTCTGTCGCAGTTGTGAAACGTGGTATCTCGCCAATGTAGCGTTTCTTTTGAATGTAATACAAACTACCCTTTGTGTATAAATATGTTATTTCCAAATTGTAGCACTTTCTCATATGTATTGTGATATGTTTATAGGAAAACATAACGTAATAAGATTTTGAGATTTTTAAAGACCGTTTATCTATCTTTTCTGTCTTATTACTTATAAAAAGAAATATTAAACTTTTAATATAGTGCATTTCAATTAGTTGTGTATTATAACTACCTGTGTCCCATGCTGTTATATAGACTTTCGTAATCAATGGAATATTCAGCACAAAAAGTGTTTTTCAATTCGAACCTGTAGTTCCTGAAATTAGCGCCGTCAAAGAAATCAACAAAGACTATTCAGCTTTATATTATCATATTGATAAAAACTAATTTAACACACTTCTATATGTATATAAAAAAGGTAAATTTAGCATTTGGATTTCTAATGCAGTTAGTACTAATTAAAATATACACACTATCTTGAACTGAGCTATCAACTCTCAACATCACAAAGCGCCCTCTGTAATATGTACTTAAATTTAATCTCAAGCACACCGCCTTGTTACAATCAAATCGAATTACCTACAAAAACAAAAGGGTATTTCCTTGAACAAAGTCGCCATAATTAGTCGGAGAACCGCAACATCATCGGGTATTCCGCTCTGCAGTGCGACGACGTTTGTGAAAAGATATTACTTTCTCATTAGTGCACTCTTTTATCCAGCACACACCTCCTGCGGCGAATCTTGCGTGTTGACAGTGACTAAATGATGGCTTTTTATATTATCCAGTTCACTCACAATTACCCGCAGTTATATTCCTCAAGCACTAAAAGTTCTTATAATTTGTCAAAGTTTTTATACATTATGCCTATATTTCAATTCCCTAGGATAATAATAGAAATAATAAACACTATAGTGGCTTTGAGCCAATTGCCTGCTTCACGGGATTAACAACGCTCTCAAGTCATTGCGATTTGCGGTACATGATACGAACAATTCTCCTTTCCACTCAAATATTATTATTGCTTAATAAATATTGGATAAGCTTTTTATTTATCCCTCACTAGAAAACATTTATACGTATGAGTAGACACGTTTTAATACATTTTGTATGAGATAAAGTGGGCTTTATAGTCAAATACTGCTCATATACATTTACAAAACAAAACGGGGGAAGCACTGTCTTTACAAAAGTTTGTGGATTATCATGAAATAGAGGAATAATATCCGATAGGAAATGAACATAAGAAAACGTGAATCCTTAGGAAGTTCTAGGGATAGTACCTACTCACCTGTAACATCCGATTAAACACCTATTAATATAAAGTTGGTAATAACAATTTAAATCTTTGAATAATTTAACTTGGATTAAATAAACTGCTCTAAATCTTTATTATTAATTAATACCTTTGAAAGAACAATATTTTTATCAGAACATTTTCTGAGAGTTGAATAACGTCTGGTTGAAAAAAGTTCAAAAATAAAAACACTATTTTAGGTACAACGTATTTGTATGTGTTTGAACACAATTTAATAATATGAGTTGAATTTATGATATTTTTGGTTAAGTAACATGTTCATTATGGAACAGGATTAATTAAAAGAGTAATCAAAAATTAAAATGTTTGGCACACGTCGCAGGTACGCCACGAACGCTGCCAAACATTTTGTGCAATTAAATAGAGCCGTGCACCACATCGCGCCGTACTTACCTACAAACTTTGTTTTAGCACTACTTCCATTATATCAAATTTACATTTACATGCACTTTAACATAACATCGTTAAATATATTTATCCATTAAAGATTTTCATTTAACACATCAACACAAAGACACTTTATCCATATTCCTTACTACTTCTTTTACTAATATTACAAATGCGAAAGTGTATTTGTTTGTTTATTTCGCAACGCAACGGCACTATAATATTACTTTTATGTAAAGTTATTTAAGTTGTATGTATACCTTTTATCAATTATATTACGCATATAAACTTAAAATTTCTGTAAAGTTTTTTGAAAAAATTAGAGTACTAAAGACGACCCTAAAGTTTTCATACAGCGCGCGCGTATAATTTATTCTAATTTGTATTGTTCGTACTTTCTATATGCGTTTACGTCAATTGCCACGCTGCATGAGTGACCAAATAATCAAATCATGCATTTTTATAACAGTCTCCGTCCAGCCTTAAACACTAAGCATGACATGCACCGATTTAAGCAATCATGTCAGCATGTCAGTCATATCTTGCGAGTCGCAAACTAAAAAGGAACATCGATGAGGTAGCAGCATTATTCATTTATTTCGTTTATTAAATTAAACGATCATACATGTATAAGCGCACGTAACACAGGACCTAGTGTTAAAACGTTACAAACATACAAACATTCAAAAGGTTTCTCTTTTAAAATCTAAGTGTAGATGAAATATTGTTCAAAAATAATACAGTAAAATTAAATATTGGTGAAAGGAATTAAGGATACGCATTTTCTTCTTTGCGCGTCGCCTTGATCCAGTGATATATGAAACATGTAGCACTGGCGGCGAGCCAGCCACTCGCCTTACCCTGCAGGCAGCAACAAAGGGATTCATATCAGAAATGGTCCGAGAACAAAAGCGGAATGTGTTGCACTTTTTATTAAAATTGGTGTAAAGTTTATGTAGTTTCAATAAATCTTATATAAGACGATAATACCATAGGCAGTTAAACGTTGCTATTTCGTGCACAATTTGAGTGATCTTTCCCTGAAAAGTAAAGTACGGGGGCGAGGCAGGAAAACTGTCGAATCCGTTATTGCTTTGCTCTATTTTTCAAACGAGGGAGAGATAAAACACAGAGGTACAATTGCAGTGATCGTTTTTATTTCGTTTTTTGTCTTAATAAATTTAATAGGAATCACTACATTTTATGAGTGTGTAATAATTGTAGTGAAATATTTACACCTACTGAGAGATTATATTATGTATCTCAGGAGAACTATGGTCATTTCAAGTGATAAGGACGTCAAAATTTTCAGTAGTTGTATATTTGTTTTTAATGTATTTTATATTTGTTTAAATTGGTATTTTTGGTATGTATTGTACAATAAAGTGTTATTTTTTTTTCAATATTTATATTAAACTATATAAATATTTTTAAAACCTATACCTATATAAAATTGTGACATTTTTAGTTTTTTTCGACATTTACGTGAGCATAATTAAGTTTTCAACATTCTTGTTACAAAGTTCCTAGTTACTAAAGCTTAAGAGTTCGATACTTGACCATGAAGCGATTTCAATATTAACTATCTCAGATAGAAATCTAAAACGGTACTAGAATCGTTCGAATTTTATAAAATTAATTTTATTGGGCACTACATGTGCCCCGCGGTTTCAATCACGTCGTTTATGATACTATATATTATAGCTTCTTTCATAGTGGGCTATATAACATGGAGAGAATTTTAAAATCGTACTAGTAGTTCTTGAGATCAGCCCGTTAAAACAAAGTAACTTTCATCTTTATATTATCAGTATAGATTGAAAAGAATGCGTTTTAAATTATAATCATAGAAATTGCAATCCAATTACTGGAGTAAAACAATATTAAGAGAGCAGAACATAATTTTTTATTTAACCTCCAAATGAATAGGTTATTGTTAATGTTTATTTTTACATTGCAAAATTGCATGATAAAAATTTTAGTTTCTCATTGAAAATTCGAAATATCCAATATTGTAATGAGTTTTACTTTACATATCTATTTACATAATTACCGCAAAATGGTAAGTGATAAAACGATGTGTGGGTAGCACTGGTCCCCTTATTAATATGGAAATCGGTTGAAAATATTACCGAATGGTGTATACAATCTGTCACTAATTAAATTTGGTAAGTGTACAAATGCAGAGAGTTTTGCATTGTAATTATGTGAAACTCAAATTATATTTTAATCAGCGGTTAAGCAATTTGTACCTAGCGAACATAGCTAAAAGACAAGAGCCTGTAATGGGATTTGTAATTACTACGACTGTTTCTATTCTAAATGAACACTAATCTAAGCACTAAGATTTTGTATAAATATTTATTCTAGTAAGTTAGTTATTTGAGGAATTAGTTACAAGTTTAAAGCCCGGCCACGTGATCATTTAACTTATGTTTTCTTTGTATAATTTCCTAAAGTTTAAATTACTTCAATTAATTAATTGATAAACGTATTAAAGCACGTTATGTTGTGTAATTTATTTTTTACATGGAATCAATTAAACGAAGATGCTTACTTTTTAAATACATAGACATAATATATTTTTTACTGTAGGTACCTATAGGATTATTGACTTGTAGTGGTGATGGAATCCCCAGACCATAGCTTAATAAATTCAAAATAAAACCAACACCCAATATTCAAGCATAATACAAGACACAATATAAAGCACCCGGATATTGTGCACAGTATCTGCAGAGTGCCTAAATAAAGTTTGCTGCATGCAGCCCAAAACATGTTCAACAAATTTTAGTACAGAAGGTATAACGGCAAACAGGCTATAAACTGTAAGGAAATAGGGATGCGGCCGCGCACTCACGCGCGGAAATGAAGCAACCCGCAAACGCTTCCTTCGCTCTCGCATGGAAGTTCCTATATTACCTATACGTCACTGTCCACTGCGAACAACTTACGGCTACCGGATTAGCTGTGTTTGCTGAAACGTATACTGAATTTAAAGATTTATTTTAGGTTTTACGGCCATAAGCTTGAACGAATTATATTATTGCGAATTAAATTCCTAACAGGAAATCTATTTATTACCCAGTTGTCCAGTACATCAATAATTTTTTTTTAATTCTGATGGTGTATTTTGATTGTTATTGGCCGCCTACTATTTTATTATTGATGGTTTAGTGAGTTTGTCAGTATGTAAAGTAAAACTACTGTACGTACTGCGAAGCAAAACTGCACAAATTTAACGTCATTAAATGTAAAATTCAGAAATGCTGATCCAGCACATACAAAAGAATTGATTATGATCGAATTTCTATCCCTTTTGTAATTTGATCAGACTTAGGTACTTGGGACGTTCAGTTTATATTCGTCGGCTGTATTCGTACGGCACATTTGCTTCCAATTCAATTCTCTGCTCGGCTCGTTGCAGCAGTGAATGAGCCATCGCAAAGATTGTCCCTAACCCCACCTCCTCTCCGCGCTTTCCTCGTCCATAATACTAGGCTCAATAAACATAATTTCTCACGCAAATAATGCAAGTTTATTTTAAATTTTAGTATTTATTTTTTATTTTCCTCTATCAGCCAACCATACATATCAATTATGTAACTCTTAAGTATTCGGAGGGTGTTTCAATAACGTTTAATTACCTAATAGTAATGTTATAAACATTTAAATTTCACATTATCCTAATAAGCTTGTATAAAAGCTACTTTATCAAGTTTACTCGTTTCTCGCGTGATTGGCTAGCAATTATGCATAAGTAGAATAGCCCTCTCGAGATTTTATTATTCGCCGACCTTCCCAAAATCTGAACCTACATAGCATAGATTAGGTAATTGTAGTATGTCTAATCATTGTTTGACAAAAGACAAAAATAAATAGAGGAATTATTTTAATAGTGACCTTTCATTACAATATACTTAGGTACATATTACAACACAATGCGAACAACTAAATGCGATCTATCTAACACAAATACAAAAGTGTGTGACACGTATGTGCGTCTTAAATCGTGGAGCCTCAATTTATTTAACTTTGTCGTTACCTACAGCATTTCACCCTGCAAATGGAAAGCTTTTAGCTTGTAAACGAATTTCTATACTGCGCCTATTCGGTGAGGGTTCGCGTATTCGCCGGCTTCACACATTGTAAGATTTGTTAAACATTTATTTGCGTTACGATGAATATAAGTAGTAAAACAACTTATATACTAACGTCCACAGTAACTAAAATACGAATTAAGAAAAAATAAGATCCCCTGTACCATTATGATTAAGGGCCAATAGGTATATATAATATGTATTAGCATTTTGGATCTTGCTGGCTGACTTTGGGACGCGACCTTTATTCTTTTAGGTGTTTATCAAGTAAATGTCAAGAGGTTATTTAGTGTCGGTTAAGAGATGTACGATAAAGAGGCGAGTGTAGTGGTGGCTCTAGGCACAAATAGGTAACACCTAGTCCTGTTATTTCATAAAGCGCATTTTGTTCGTAGATATTCATCTTGTTAAATTGCAAAAATTTAAATCACTAAATACTAGGAAAAAATTAAAAAAAAGGTAAATATTATTCGTTAAATGGAAATGATATGAATGCTTCGAGCGCCATTAGAACTCTCGGTTCTACCCTCAATGCGAGCTACGGCCGGCGTTAGGGTGGCTGGGGTTGATCTTGCCTCTTGAGATTAATAAAACAATGTAAAAAAATCTTAATAATAAACGACTTTTCTCCTTACAATCATAAATAATAACAAAAGACTTGTTTCAGCTAGTCTTTGATAAATCTTGATTAAGTTTGTTGCCAGTATAGTTCAAATAGGTACATATGTCGTTGTTTTTAATTAAAATAGTAGCTTGCGATTTAACGTATACGTAGATAGACATTAAACATTATATAAATAAAAACCTATTTTACGTATAGCTATACGCTGTACCAAACATTTTAGTTAAAAGCGGTGTTCCGATCAAAATAGGAATATACAGTTTCTTAAGCTGCGGTAAGGGTTTAGCAGGAGATATCTAATTTCAGAAATTGAGATCCGTATAGAGTGTTTACATTTAGTCTATTAGGTTAGTATATACACGTATTTACATTGAAGCGATAAAACGAGCTCGTACAATATAGAAATGCCGTGGGGATTTTTTGTTAGGAAGTGGGAAAAGGTGTTCTTCATAGATACATTTTCTTTTCCTGTTAAAACACAAAAACAATGCCGGAACATTCACTTTTTTATGAAATAACGAAATCGAAATCTGTTTTTAATTTTTGGACGATGCAAATGTTTACATGATATAAGAGTTTTTTCTCTCTTTGGTTTGGATAAATTTTGTGAAGCAAACCGTTTGATCTTTCTTTTTCAAATTCTGTTTTCACTATCCACCTGGTATCGAAGAGCTAAATTTTATCGAAAGCGGTCCAGCGGTCTAGCCACTACTAGTGTTACTTTAATGTTCATAAATCTTAATATTGCAAACGTTTTACTGTTTTGTATTGCCCCTTGTCAATCCAAAATCTAGAGGGTACTGCCTAAATAATGTGCTCATGTCCCCTACCTCCAGAAAGTTGAAGTATAGTTCTTATTTGAAAGTTTAAGTCTTATCAAAGACTACAGCCGGTGCTACAGATATACTTATCGCAGTTTACATGCACGTAAAGCGTAAAAAAAATAAGAGAAGACGTATATAGTCTATAGCACTCAGGCATCACGCACTGCAGACATTACAGATCCAAGTGTGAAATAAATACTTGAAACCGGTCCTTTAATTCCTGAAAAATTTGTTCATTAAATCAACCAAACGAACGAATTTTTATGTGATACTGCGGACTCATAGGTTATTAAAATCTCAAATAGAAAAGTAATAAATACAATTAATAATTGAAAGCAACCATTTTATTTCTAAATATATTATTTACAAAATGACTGAGATAATTTTTGTATAACAATAACAGTTACATGTTCCTTATTAAATAAATTACCTATTATTTAACCTTAATATGAAATAGGCACATACATTATTCTAAAATACAACTTGAATAAACATTTAACAATGTTAAATACAAAGAAAAAATACATCATAACAGGTGGTAGTGGTTATAAAAATGTCTTAATCTGTTCACTGTTGTTCATAAAATAAAAGAAAAATAAAGAGAAACACTGCTAATATCGAGGATTGGTTTTTTAGTTTACGAACTACCGTCCGTAACTAACGTCTACTGTGTAGTTAAAAGAAAAAATATATATTGTCGTCTTTCATTCTCGTCGTCATTGTCGTCTTTTCCATATAAGACGCATAAGATCTGTTTAGACAGATATAATCATTATTAGAAATGTATGTACATACGTACGTACATTGCCATGTCCGTGTCCTTTTTGTCTTTAGCCATTGTTCGTCTTAGTGTACTTCACTTCATAGTGTATCCTTGACTATAAGCAAGTCAAGAGCTGACATCATGAGCTTGCACACGTACGAGGTCATTTCCTGACATCACGCCTTTGCTAAGAAATTATTAGAAGCTCTTGTAAAACTAACTGCGTGAGACATTGTTCAAATCATGGATGAAACTTTTTGTTTGTTTGTACAAAAAATATTCAAATTATGTATTTACAAATTAAGCCAATGCCAATTTGCCTTCAAATTACACTACATTATTTTAGATTTCGATTCTTTTTTCAACAATCTTGATACAAAATCGTTCGGTATAAACATTTTATGCGATTTATATATCTACGCACAAAATGTTTGTATCGGGTTAACTATACATTGAATAATAAAAAACCCTTGAATAAACTATTTATAATAAACAGTATATAACAGTTGTCAACTTTTTATCATGCAAGATCATCATTTATATGACATGATTTTATAATTATCTAACAATAACTTCGAAATCATATAAGATCAAATATTATGGGAAGTACGGATCAACATTTTTTTTTTTCTTACATAATGGTAACAAGTTATTACAACTATGTCGTTCATTTATTTATCTAGATCTACAAAAATAAGTAACCAATTTATTTATATTTATACAATTATAACAATTTGTATTTTTTTATTACAACAATTCTGATTGTGAATATTTTAAGTTTTTCTTTGAACATACAAATATATCTTAAGTACGAAAACATGTTAGGTATAGGTTCATAATTGAAATAGCACTATGTTAAATATATTATTAAAAAATAACTAAATCAATAGCAAAACAACTGTTTAAATGTAGGTATATGATACTTAATTTAGCTTTATTATACACAAAAGTTAACTGTGCTTAGGTTATAACATGCGACTTATCTTCTGAGGTGGATTGTATTGCAACAATGGCGGAGGTGCAGGCAGAAAACTGACAATCGAATATAGTGAGTTTGTACTTTATTCGATAAACAGCTTTTCCATGATCTTGCGCTATCAATTGACGCGATATCTTCCCACATAAGCCAGCGCAGTCTAGACGTTAGCACCTCAAACGAGAACAACACGTTTAATACAATTATAGTTCAGTAAGGTACAATATTCACGCACACACAAACACGCAGAGGCGTAAACGTTTCGTCACCGGCTGGCGCGGCACCGCCTCGCGTACTCCGGCGCCACCTGGTGGAGCCAGCTGGCTTCTATCGCGGACACGGTAACGAGGTAGGCTCGTCTCGTGTGCAGCAGCTCCGAGTAGAGCAGCGCGGGCGGCGCGGGGCGGAGGGAGTGGAGCACCGACGCGGGGTGTATGGACGCGGCCGAGCCTGACGCGGTCGCGTAGCGGCCCGCGCCCCCCGCGCCCCCCGCGCCGCCCGCACCGCCCGAGCCACCCGCGCCCCCCGCGCCCCCCGCGCCGCCGCCTCGCGCCCACGCGCAGTTCGTGAACAGACCGCTGAGGAGGCACTTTAATAACTGTGGAATAGAAAACATTTTTTACACTGTACAAAACAAATCACGGGAATGAACGACGCGCGTGGTGCTGGTTTCATAAAAAAAAACATAATTTCTTCATCATTCATCTTTCTGGCGGGGATATCTTTAAATGATGGTGAATAACATTAATACTATAAAATTTTTTTAGGTTACATTTATACTATAAATCTACTATATATAAATAAGTCGGGTTTTCCTTCCTGACGCTATAACTTCAGAACGCACGAACCGATTTTCACGGTTTTGCATTCGTTGGAAAGGTCTCAGGCTCCGTGAGGTTTTTTAGCAAAGAAAATTCAGGAAAAAATTCAACGGAAACGCGGGAAAATCATTTTTAACATACAGCCACCTGGTGGCGAAACGGAGTTCGCCGGGTTTGCTAGTATACTATATTTTTAATGATATTTCCTACATCCTGATTTTATTGGAACACAATTTTACGGACGTGAAAAATAAGAAAAAGTTAGGTAGTAAATAATATATCCATAACAGCAACATATATATTAGTAACAAATTTAAGATTTTAGCTTATATATTTTTACAGATTTTATTTAAGACAGAGTTTTTATTTAATAGGAGAAAAAACAGAGTACAGAAAGATAAAAATACCTGATCCACAGCTGTTCCACAACTCGTTACTTCCATATTCAACCTTTGACAAATTGTAAGCAACTGGTGTCTTATATCGCATGCGTAGGTTAAATTCTTATGGTTCAAATAATTCTCCTTACACCATTGCTGTAACATAAATTTTTATTAGGAAACGGCAAGCGATTCTTTCTGCGGTCTGTAAGCTATAAATAAATTGATTGTGGTACCTTTTTAAGAGGTGCTTTGCAAAACGCTTTAAAAACGTTGAGAAGCGTAATGTGATCGCCTAGAGATGACACGAATTTTTGTTTAACTTTTATAGCTTCTTCCCTTTTGTGTAATGGCGTGTGAAACACATTTTCACTAGACATTACCGCAACGAGACTCAATGCCTGAAATAAACAGAAATAATTCAACATTTACGTAAATTATTTAATTTACATTTTGGTAGAACTTGTCTAAAGATGCAGTGCATGATAATACTCTCAAAATATTAAAAGAATCTAACTTTACGAAATATTGATATGACATGCCTTTATATTCAGATTTTCTTTATATATGATGTTACCCTAGTAAATGCCTAACATTAAAATGAGAAAACGAAGACTTACTTCATCTAAACAGTTATATTCTGGTGCATTCAAAATTATTCTAGAATACTTGGGATCAATTGGAAATGCCGTCATTTTCTTCCCAAGTGCAGTTAATTTTGGATTATTTTCGTTTTCTATAGCTCCTGAAAGAAAAAAAATTAAATCAACATCAGTAACATGTATATTAAAAAGACTTAATTCAATTAGGATTATTATATTACCCAATTCTTTTAACAGAGTTACTGATGCTTGAACAGAATCTGATGAAGGTGCATCAATCAAGGGAAATGTGCTCGGATCCATCCCTGTAGCTATTAACATTAACAAAGTTGCTGCCAGTGGGCACCTGAGAAATAAATCAATATTTTGCAACACTTTTTTTTACTTTATTAACACGTAATATGTATTCATATTCTTTTATTCTTAACCGATTTCCCAAAAAATTAAACAGGTTCTTAATTCGATTATATTTTATTTGTTACTCGATATCTCCATGGGTTTTGAACCAATTGGCGTAATACTATTTGTGTTTGACAGGAACTTGTTGTCATTTGGTTTAATTTTTAGTTTTATAACATTGAAATGCTTTATAAATGAGAAATTTTGAAAGAATAGAAAAAATTTGATCACGAGGCAGGATTCGAACCTGCATTTCTTGCCTAACCGTAGCAACGCCTAGCCTCTCGGCCACCCGTGATCCTGCCACAGTAATCGAATTTCTTCTACTCTTTCGGTTTCATGTGCCTAAGGGCTTTGTGTTGTTGTTGTGCTTTTTTCTATTCTTTCAAAATATCTCATTTATAAAGCATTTCAATGCTATAAAACTAAAAATTAAATTTAACAGAGGCCGCGTCCCATCGATACAATATTGTAATCATTGAAATAATGTTTCGTATTGGTTGTGATGGTTCTTTATCATCTCAATAGATGGCGTGGGGTGCCCCTTAGGCACATGAAACCGAAAGAGTAGAAGAAATTCGATTACTGTGGCAGGATCACGGGTGGCCGAGAGGCTAGGCGTTGCTACGGTTAGGCAAGATACGCAGGTTCGAATCCTGCCTCGTGATCAAATTTTTTCTATTCTTTCAAAATTTCTCAGTCATTTGGTTTTATAAAAAAAAATATTCTCTGAGATATAAAAAAAAATACTGAACATTCAAAAAGAAGACATTTGCACACTTGCCTCAGTATCTCGGGCGTGTTGTGGGGCGGTCGCGCCGCGAACTCGGCGGCGGTGTAGAGGCGGTAGGCGGCGCCGGGCGCGGTGCGGCCCGCGCGGCCCGCGCGCTGCCAGCCCGCCGCCTGCGAGCACGCCACCACGCGCAGCCGCTCCGCGCCCGTCACCGTGCACCACGTCCTGCAGCAAAGTACTCGTCATCATCACCAGCCCATATATGTTCCCACTGCTGGGACACATGCCTCCTATAAGGGCTAAGGCCATAATCCACCAACGCTGGCCAAGGGCGGGTTGGCAGATGCACATGTCGTCGAGTTTGGATTCTCAGACATGCCGGTTTCTTCACGATATTTTCTTTCACGGTTACGAGCAGTGGTGATGTTATCTACATGTGCAGATAAATTGAAAAATTAATTTATTTCTTGCTCGCTCGCCTAGTCTCGAATCCCGTCTTATCGATTTTGAAATCCGAGTCCTCACCACTGAGCCACCTATGACTATTAACGTACTCATACTATACTTCAAACTCGAGCCGAGTAAGCTTCGGCACCAATCGGACCAGCTTGCACCATTCACCCCCCACTGAAGCTCGCCGTAAAGTAGAAGCGTGCTACTATGCTTCGTACTGTGAGTCGGAGGCCCATATTACTTTTCCTTACCCATTCCCATTTTTATCCTTTTTAAAATCGGCTGTTTATTGTAGAGGCTAAAAAAATAGTCTTACGTCTCTACAAATGTTCATGAGCGGTGGTAGCGCTCACTACCTGGCGACCAGATCCTTTACTGACGTTTCTAAAGGGCGTGTTGAATATATTATGTCACCAATTAAGCCTTCTGAGCTATCGGGTACTTTCTTCCTAGTGGTATTCGAGTATTATGCAAAGATAAACACAAGAATATCAGACTCTTTATTGCATGGAAAAGAAAACAGCAAATAAACATATTGTGCAAAAAGTCACAAAAGTCTTATCACTGATAACTGTACCAGATTACCTGTGGAAAGTATATTTTTTGTGAACAAATAAGCATAACAAATTTGTGGTATCACAGCAAAAGACAACACTTAGCATAGTAGAAATTATTATTAAAATGCTTTAACCCTCAATCTGTATGTGTACTTCTTCCTGTAACATACTCAGAAGATATAAGTGTCGATCGTCAACCTAGGGAGTGAGTTAAATTGAAGAACTTAAAAAAAAAACTTTTATTGGTTATTTAAGCTTACCGTTCCTTAACAACTCCAGTATCTATTACACATTTAATTTGTGGAATTGTCACTGATGCTTCTGCTATATTAGTTGCTAAGACAATTTTCCTCATTCCAGCAGGAACAGGTTGCCACACTTGCAATTGTTTTGCAGCTGGCAGACCTGCATATAATGGACAAACCTTTATGGGTGGTCCTTGTGATTCCTGAAATTTTGCAGGTTTTTTAAATGATAACAAAGCAACACAACTTGTCTCATTTTGAACAAAATTTTCAATTTCTTTTATTGTATAATGATTTTATAGAAACATAATGGTAAAAAATGTCCAAATTAACAAAAGTTTGTGTTGTCCAATTTAAATAATCAATCTTGCACTTACCTTTGCAATTTGCCTGATGTTAGCCATAACAGTTTCAATTTCCTCTTGGCCAGTGAGGAATACTAAAAAATCGTGACTGAAATTGTTTAAGATTCTATATTATACAAAATATGTAGACAAGTGATTGGAATGATTTATCATCTAGGTGATATTTAAGTCCACATGAAGTAAACATGTTTGAAACGACATATGTTCTTGTAAACAGCATGTGAAGACTTGAAGTTTGAGGTACTTGGATGTTATAGCAAAAATTTGTATTGATTTGTAATTCTCATCAAGATTTATAATATTATAGTAGTAATAGATATCTATGTGTTACTGCCATTTTGTTGCATTAAGAATTGCGCATTTTGAAAGGAAATTGAACATCAGTAGTGGACATTGAAGAGTTTTATGTATGCCGCATGGACAATGTGATTTGTATACATTTTTTTCACAAATGTTGGCACTGCATAAGTTTGTGTCAAGTGTACTGGCTAAAGTACAATACTTACTTGGCCGGTGTAGTAACATGCAACTGAAATATGGCACAAACAACGGAGTATTGATAATCATCCTGTTTTATTTTAGAATGGTATATTGTCACTGGAAATGTGCGTCCTTCTAAGTATATTACTGCACAATTGTCGTAATAGTTTCTAAATGTATCAACATCCATTGTAGCGGACATTATGATTACCTAAAAGTAGTATTTAGTATTGTTTATACAGAACCCATTTCATTCAATAGAATGAACTTAACATACATTTTTTATAATGAATGAAAAATGTAAATTAAATTCATGTTTCACAGAATTTATAAGTAGTGTATTCAGTAATATCATTTTTATGTAATTTCCAGTCTCTATATAAGTCTGTCAGTATCTTTTAGACCCTTCAGTGAAAAAATGAACAATATTTGGTGGTTCAGCTAAGAAAAATATCTCCCAAACATATTATTATAAATATGACAGTCTCAAACATATACCTTTAACTTATTTGGTCTGGATTTTCGTTCTCTCTGTGCTAATTTCACTATTCCAAATAATACATCTGTATTTACAGTCCTCTCATGAGCTTCATCCAATATTATAATGGAATATTTCAATAACATTGGATCAATAATTGCCTCCCTCAATAGCATACCATCAGTTAAATACTTAACTTTGGTTCGAGGACTTGTAACATCTTCAAATCGAACAGAATATCTAAAAATTGTTACGATTTAGGTATAAAAATATAATTTTCATTGCGTGTATAGTTTTTACAGATTCAAGAGTGGCCCTATTAATATGAAAAGTAAAATTATGAATACCACAATACCAAATACTATACAAATATGAAAACAATCAGATATTTAGTTTTTATATGAGAATAGTAGCTCTTATCTTTGATTGAATCCTTTATTGTACCATACATAGGTTACTTTATATCAGACTAGATTTTTCCCACAGCTTTGAATGTGTTAAATTTGGAGTAATTTAATAACTGATATTTTATACACATAAACCTTCCATTTGAATCACTCCATCTATTAAAAAAACCCCATCAAAATCTTCTTTTACAGCTCTAAGCATACATACATACATATATTCGCGAAGGACTTTATACTATACTAGCCGCGCCCCAGCGTTTCACCCGCATAAGTCCATATCCCATATGAATATCGGCATAAAAAGATGCCCATATGTTATTCCAGTTGTCCAGCTGTCTACATACCAACTATCATTGCAATCGGTTCAGTAGCTGCGTGAAAGAGCAAAAAAAACACACATCCTTACAAACTTTCACATTTATAATATTAGTAGGATTATCCCAAAAAGCAAAGTTTCCTATCACCCAAGTCCACTCATACCCTGTCTATACAGACTATTTGAAATTGCAATACAGCAAATATCATCAAAATCCGTTCCATAGTTTCAGCGTAATTGAAGGACAAAAATCCAAACAAATAACCTTTCATATTTGTAATATTAGAGTGAAGAGTGATTAAAAACTGAAAAAAAAAAATAAAAAAAAGCTAATTTACCCCACAATGGAACCTATTTCTGTTTTCATTTCAGCAGCTACTCGGAGGGCCAAAGTTATAGCAGCTACTCTCCTAGGCTGTGTAACAGCTATTCCACTGAGGCCTTCTAGCCTATGTTCATGAATTAATTGAGGAATTTGTGTAGTTTTCCCACAACCTGTTTCGCCTATTAATATCATTGTGCTGTGTTTTTTTATTTCTTCTATAAGTCTAAAATAAAGAAAAAAAATAGGAAATGTTTAGCACCACAATCTTGAAAGTAATAAAACAACATTGAAAAAAAACTCACTTATTTCGTACTGTGTAAACTGGCAATAATTTCCTGGACTCGTGCAAATCTTCAGATATACCATTAACAGAAGTATTACTTGTACCAAGAACAGATCCATTTATTTTATTTTGATTTCTTTGGTCAACCGGCTTCTTATTATCGATACATAGCTTAATTCTTTTTGCCTTAATATCGATATGTCTCTTTTGATCTTTGTCCTTCCCAAATGATGTGTATTTAGAATCCATTTTAATCTTAGATTTAATTAATTACCTATTTTTTAGTTTACATTATAAGGAGTTTCCATATTTGGTTAATAAAACTTAAAAGTAGCTTACTCAAAATAAATTAACATAATAATCTTTTGAGCACCAAAATAAAATTTTGTAGGTTATTTTTTTTAAATACAATGCAGTAAGCACGGCACTTGTATTGTTTTTAATTTCTAGTTTGGCAAGTTAAATGTCAAACGAAAGTCATTGTCAGTAGTATTATACTACTCTTTGGTCATTGTCACCATGAAGCATTCGTGAAGTTGCATGAAGTTATAAGCGCCTATTACACTTCACTAAATTTAGTTTCTTAATTTAGAAATGAGAAGCAAATTTAGAAATTGTAGAAATGTCATCTGTATGACCCTATCCAAAATTTAGGTGTACAGTGATAAACTCGTCAGCGTAAAACCTTGTACGAATCCTGATGAAGACTCACAAAAACAACAAAATTTCTTGGTCTTGTTGGACAAAGAAGGCTGATCATCAACAAATAAAGAAAATTGATCAGTGAAACAGATGTATATCATCTGCCCCACACCCCACTAGGAATACGGGACTATATATATTTATCTGTGGCTTTTCCATTCATACATTGTCATTTGAAAAATAAACTCTTATCTAATGTCATCATGGGTTAGTGGTATGTATGGCTACAGATGGGCTAAAGGGTACTAAATACTATGTTATAGGGTTATTAAGAAGGAATAGGACCGAGTTACAAATTGTGTAACTTTTTCAAAAATAATTGAATTATAGCAAACGTTACAGTTTTTGATGATCACGTAGATTAGACTTATAATTATAGAAATCATTTCTTCTGCAAAATGTTCGCAGTAACCAAAATGTACTCACGGAAATATATTAATATCAGAACTTATGTGCAGCATAAAAATCCAATTCGACGAACTTTAGACGCTATAACCGGCGATATTCGATTTGGAAAGTTAACAAATACGCCTCCGTCAAGGAATCCCGAACATGCAGATATTGTTATTATCGGTGGAGGATTTATAGGATCATGTGCAGCTTATTGGTTAAAGACTAGAGCAGGCAATGGTTTAAATGTAGTTGTTTTGGATAAGGAATTTGTATGTTTTTTGCTATCTTATTTGTGTAATTATCATAGTTAACAATTATGAGGCACTTTTAATTTAACTCTATTTAAATATTTCAGAATGATTTAAATCCAAAGAAAATACCTTTAGGGCTAATAAGCCATCATTTTTCATTACCAGAAAATATTTTGCTATCCAAATTCAGCACAGATTTCATAAGAAATATAAAAGAGAATTTGGGCAAAAATATTAACTTAAGGTTTCAACCACATAGCTATTTAGTCCTTGCAAGTGATAACTATTGTGATATATTAGAGAGGAATGTTTCTATACTTAAAGAACATGCCATCAAAAACGAACTCCTATCACCTGAACAGATAAAGAAAAAATACCCTTGGATTAATGTATCTGATGTAAAACTTGGTAAATTTAAATGTGATAAAAATATTTATATTTACGATTATAGAACCGCATATAACACTGATATTTAAATCACCTCATTGCAGGATGTTTGAGTGCAGATTCTGAAGGTGTATTTGATTCGGCTGCATTATGGAGAGGTATGGTGGAAAAATCAATAGAGCTTGGAGCAAATTATGTTCATGGAAAAGTTGTTGGTTTTGAGATGGAAAACCAAAGAGATGTATTAATGGAAGGTGTCAAACCAATGTCTTATCAAAAACTGAGTAGAATAGTGTATAAAAATGAGGAAAATGAAGAAAGAGCTATAAAATTTGCCATATGTATAGTAGCAGCTGGATATGATTCACCAGAAATACTGAATTTTACTAAAGGAAGAAATGAAAATAAACTTCTATCATTACCTTTACCTGTAGAGAAAAGGTAAATTGATCTGAATATAAAGCCAGTTACTAAACAAATTTCATTATTTCTGCCTTATCTATTAAGATTCAATTCTCTACAGTCAAATCATATTAATTCATTATTTTATATTTAAGGGAAGTAAACCTTTATTCTTTGGGTGAAAATTCTACAAAAGCTACAATTGGCCTAAACTCTCCTTTTGTAATGGATTCTTCTGGCTTATGGTTACGGAGAAATGGATTAAAAAATAATCTTATTTGTGGACAAATACCATTGAAATCTGATAAACACTTATCAAATGAAGAAAAATATGAAACATTATTTAAACCTTCTTTGTATAATAGATTTCCAAGCTTCTCAGATATTGAAGTATGTATATTCAGAAATGCAGTAATTAAGTTACTTTGTCACAATACTATATCCACTTTCTTTCTTTCAGGTAAATAACATACAATCTGAAGTTTATGACTGTAATACCTATGATGAATCTGGTATAATAGGGCCACATCCCTATCACATAAATTTAATTTTAGCCACAGGATTTGGAAAGTTAGGTAATATTTTAATTATAATTTTAGGTTATATATTCTTCTTTATAACATGTATTTACTTATTTAATTTTTATTTTATCAGGTATTGCACATTCACCTGGCATTGGCAAAGCCATAGCAGATATAATTGTAGAAGGCCAATATACAAGCACTGATTTAACAAGATTAGGATTTGATAGAATTTTAGTAAATGAACCTCTTGTTGACTTTAATATTTATTAAATTTTTACATAAAATTAATATAATATACCATCACTGTAAATCGTTTTATTTTCTATGGTACTGAAACATGGACAAACCTTTACTATCCATTCATTCAAAATTTATATTAACATTTTTTTTTTCATTTAACATTATTAGGCAGACTACTTAACCACTATCCCTCCTGATGTCATATATAGTGATGCGATCTATGAATGGGCACCCCTGCCTAGAAAGCCTATCCATTCTGGACTTGAAGAATAGTACATGGTACTGATCTGGGAACACCAACCGTGGAAGAAAGCTCTTTCTTAGTTCCTTCGCAGTTCAGATAAGAAATGAATTCACATAATACTGTGTATACATGAGCAATGTTGACTGTGAAGGAAAGGGAATCAGCCCAGAGATGACTACAATACTCCACACTTGACCTTGGTAAGGTCTAAGATGCTGTGCCAGTGTGAAGAAATGTCTCACTTTTGCTACTATGCCAAGTTTTTTTGGCAGCTATTTGGGCTTTGGACTCAATGAATTACTCGAAATTTATCAGAAAGAGAGATTAGCAGAAATCAATAAACCAAGTAACTTACAGCTGGTGTATAATGCTATCAGTGCAACATGAAGGACAACTATGCAACATTTACTTAATATTACAAAACAAAGACTTAAGAACTTATTAATGTGTACCTACAAATAAAAATATCAATCTACAAAATAAATATGTATACAAATATTACCAAATTGTGAAAAAATGCCACTTCACTGTATATAAAAAATTATTTTGCTTGTTTATGGTGTTTTTAATCTATTGCTAACATTGTAACAATCGCTGATCACTATTTGCACACTGAATTCATTTAAATTGTCCAGGTGGGGCTGCAAATAATGCTCCTCCTTGTTTGGAAGCAGCTCGTGATGGTGCAAATCCTAAAAGTTTTTGAATATTTTGCCTGAAAAATAAATTTGTTATTTATAGTCAATATTATACAATTATAATAGTATATGATATACTAATTATGATTTCATGAAAGAGGATATTTACCTAATACTCATTGTACATAAAATATACAAAAATATGAATGAGCAGTCAGTATAATCATCACCGGGTAAATTTCTGTGGCTTAAACCTTGAATCCATGAAATGGGATAAAAAGGTAGTTTTGCAACAACTCTTCCATCAAATCTGAAAGATGGTATTAAATAATTATTATGTAAATTTCAAAAATATCATTAAAAAAATTAACATAAATTTATGAATGAATTAGAAAGAAACATATCAATGAAATATAACAATTATTATAAATGGCCCATTTTATGTCACATCAAGTTTAACTTGTAAGCATAATTCTATTCACAATAAATTTGTAAAATCTAACAATTGATTACTTTGTATTTCACTTATGACAACTGAATTAAGATGACATTGGCAAATAGATGCTGTAAGTGGTATCTTCATTCTTTCATACAAAAACCACACCAGACAAGTGAAAACATGGGATATAACTAGCAGTTAAAAAGATTTACTTTAATTTTAATTATATTTGACACCTACATGCTATTGAACATGCTTAGTAATGCTGTAAAAGCAAAACCAATGGCAAACATAGACTTCATCTTGACCAAGCTAAGATCCCTATTATTATTCTTAAGCCTTTCTTCCTCACGTTCAATCTTTTTCTTATGTTGCTTATCTAAAGAATCTCCATGAGCCTCTTTGCGTCGCTCCACTGAAAAACAAACGAATCTTTGATATCTGAAATTGTGTATGTAATGAAATAAAATAACAATAATGAATATGAAAAAAGTTTCAATTGTTTATATTATTACTTGATTGCATCTCCTTTAGAATCAGAATATATAGCATTGTATTGCTAAAATATCATGTATACTACTTTTACTACAAGAAGGTAAAATTAAAATACACATACATTTTTTACTTTGACGTTCCACTTCAACTTTCAGTTTCTGGTACTTTTCTGTACCATATACTAAAATCCAAGTCAATCCTGAAACAGTAAAATAATGATTTGGGTATCAGTAACAAAAATTATCGCTATATATAAATGTACACTCTACAAATTCTTTGTAAAAATAATACCTTCACTTAATAAGGCGGTACAAATGGAAATAAAAACTATCAACAAAGAATCACCCCACATATTTTTATATACTTTTAAACTATTTTACCATACAAAACTATCCCTTTCCGAATATGTTTCAGTTTTTAAATGAATTAAAATTAAAATTTAATTTTTAAATCGTATGAACTCTACTACTCTTTGACGTCGACAATCGACATTTCTGCTTTGGGCTTTGGCCTTTGTCACATGGCACATCTGACATTACATTTGATAATCCTCGTAAATCATAAATAATCAGAATCAAATCAAATCTTTAAATTTTTAGTGGACATCAAATTTCAGTGATCATCAAAACTTTGTTGATCACTTAATGTGTCAAAATTAGACAATAGCCCTGCTGAATACTAACATACTGATACTACCTTACAATGAGAGGACTAGTTAAAAAAAGATAACAGAAAAGCTTAGACAAGCTAGCACAAATTCGATTCGATAGAAATAAAAACACACACAGATACTGGAGGTATCTGATAAACTTTATTATATATTTTCTTTTAACGATTAGAAACCATGCTAATTTACGCCCAATATTAATATAAATAAAAAATCGATGAAAAAGATTATTAGCAAATTATGCTTCAATCAACACAGCGATTTATTGACATTTAATTTATTTATTGATTGTTGTTAAGAAATTACGTATTCCTATTTCTGAGCAGCGACACGTACGAACGTGTGCGTGTAGCACATGATATACTGCGATTCTATGAATTGGATTCAGTCCGTCGTTTTAGCTTCTGTAGTCCCCAAAAATTGAGCGCATAACGTTTTGAATATAATAACTAGCTAACCATCTACGCTGTAAAATATCAGCCGTGGTACCATTATTAGTTTAAAAATCATATTATATTATCTGTGATAAAATGTAGGTAACACAAATTATAGGTCAATATAATATATGTAGATATTTGTAGATATAATAAACATATCTTTAATAATAATTTTTGTTCATGTAATGAAATTGATTAAAATGGACTGTATATAACGAGAATTGTGAATTTTTGATATAAATACAGCCTATACTTTATGATTAATACTACGAATGAATGAAGTCTGTGAAAATTAAGTTAATTCATTCATTCAGTACCACCTGATCTAAGAAATTACCCGAATTTACGAGAAACTTGACTCATGACAGGACATATACATATTGTTCACTGACAAATAAGTAAGAGTAACTGCTTAAATGGATTTTCATATACGGTATAAAGTTATTATTAGTTCTTAATATATGAAATAAGTAATGATTATTTTACTTGACGAAAATGGTAAAAGCAACCTGCACTTTTCTTGTATGTTTTTGTATCACTGTCATCAACGATCCATATTGAAAATATTGTTTTGAAAAAAATAACATATCCGTTCCCTGGACTTAAAAAATAAGACATGGTAACACTACTTTCATTCATTAGCACTTCCGCCGTAGACAGGTCGTGGCTCTTTGAAGTCATTCATGTTATAAGCATTCGATTTCATTGATCATATTCATTCTTCTACGGGGCATCTCGTTTGCAAGACGTGAATTGAGCCGGTGATCGAATAGGAGAAAGCTATTATCTTTCCCTGGTCTTCAATTGATTCCTACAATTGGGAAAATTTGTGTTTAATCTTTAACTAAAATTTAATATTTGTAATTCTCTGAATATTGCTCTTAAGATTAAAGAGCTCAAAGATAAATAAATTTAAATAGTTGTAAGGATCGTACTGATTACTAGCTAAGTCTAAAAATTATTTGAACTGCCTTAGTGAATTCGTATACATTTCCTTTTTTGTTGATCATGTGTTAAAACAATTTAAACGAACTCATTAAACAGTTTATATTGTGATCTACATTGTGATATTGCTTGGGAAAAGCTAATGGACTATGATACGCCATTTTGTATTACAAACGGGGCGTGGCACGGTATAGTGCGACACGTCATCCACATGTTGAAATATTAAAACGCAGTACATTCACGTATTAAAATGGTAAGTTAGTTATTATTGTTAATATTGAAGAATGATAAAAACAATACGATTATAATAAATAGTGTCAATGTAGCCCACTCCCTATTCCAGTATATTGTGGACAATATATTATAAACTACGCATTTACTAAAATGACTTAATACTACCGAATAGGTAATCGTTATAGTCTAATTTCTTTGTAATGCTTATTCTATTTCACAAGATTCAATGTAAAGGGCCATATTAGGTTACGATAGAGGACTTGGCGGACATTTTGTTTCAATGTTCTCGTTCGTTCGCTCAAACATGATGTAATCAACATGTGCTCATGTGACTAATATTTTATTTAGCTAAGCTTATTATACGAGAATGATACTAATTATATCTATTTTAATATACAATACTTCGTCTTTTATAACACAAATTTTACGTTTTATATGTAGGTTATTATACCTACAATATTTGACGTTTATCAAGAAATCGTAGAATAGGTGCTAGATACGTAATTATTGAATAAGTTATATACTTATCCATACGTATCTTTTCTAAACGGCTTCAGCTATATGAAAATTAAACATCTCATAATTGACTCTTTTTGAAGCTGAATATAATACAATATCGAATATTAATATTAATTAATGGAGCCTTTTTTGTAGAGTTATAGAAAAAACCTTTTCAAGGTTTCATATGACAAAAATATATTGTTTTTTGCATAATTAACATACAACAATAAAAAAATAATTTATTAAATCATTACATTGCATGGTTAAGTTGTTTTCGTTAATGTGGTATTTTTAGTCTGCTGTTGACCAAAGCACCTTTTAATTTCAATGCTTATTTCATTACAAGGTCATAAATTTTAGTTTCATTGGATTGTATTAGTAATTACGTACTTAAATTAGTTTGAATATTAATTATCGCAAAAAGATTTTCCAAAATTTGAAATTTCGGAATGTCGATAATGATATTAACTAATTATTTCATTTAAAAGTCAAGGTTACTTTGATATCATAATTGATATTTTTAATGTACAATAAAAAATTAGCATTTAAAAGTTAGTGGTTTTTTCCTTTAATGTTAGAATTAGAAGGCGGTTGGCAACACACAACCAGAATTCAATATCTGATTTCCAGTGGCATGCATCACACATTATCTTAATAATTTAGAATAATCAAAATATGGTTTTTCATCTCCAATGAATGCAAGTATGATATGAACATGAGAAGATAAAATTTTACTTGGTGCATTCATTTACCTAAGTCAGAGTTTGAAAAAGTTTTCTCTACATAAGAACCTTGTTACGTCTTTCCAAAGTTGTTGAAATAAATAAATTGATCAACCCAATTAATGGGGACTTTCTAAAGTTGTAGACATAGAAACTTAAATTTGGTTTATATATAACTTAATTTTGATATATATATAAATATATTTTGGATGAAAACCATGTCAAACACAAATAGCTTTCAAATTAATAATAAAAAAAATTAAAAAGTTCCTACAAACTTTTGCTCGTATAATAGGATGTTAAAACATACCCAAGCTGCTTCCTATTTTGAAAAACTGAAACTAAAAATTGACAATTCAAAATTATTATTCCAGTGGGTGTGTGACTGGCTAAAGAAATGTATCTAAAGATTAGTCAGAGAAATTTATAATTTGAAAAAAATATATATCAAACTATATATCTGTGAATCATCACTATATTGAATAGTATTTAGTCTTTCTGAATTAATAATATGAATTCGGGTAATGAATCCAGAGTTATTCTGAATATGAACCAGGCCAGCCATGAACTTATATTTTGCTTGTTAATATTCAAAGAGAATAAGTAATCAAAACTTAAAATTTAATTAAAAACAATTAATTTTAAATAAGAAGTACTTTATTATCAAGTAGATATATTTTATATATCATATTAAAAACTAACTTTGCACCTGTGGCTTCGCTCTTGTGAATTGTAAAGCTTTGAACATCAAAGATTTTCAAAGAACATGCTTCTTTTACATTTTTAAAGACTAGGTGCATATATCTCATTTAATTATTTTAGCAAATTTCTTAATAAAAGACCTACATATACAATGACACATTTAATTCATATTCGAGAATTTATTTTTTATTCTCTAGTTACATGTTTCAACAGCCAGCCCTATTTTTTTTCTAATAAAATGACACTTATAAATTGAACCTAATGTTTGTCTACCACCATGGAAAATTTTGTCAAAATCTGTCCAGTGGCCCTTACGTGAACAACACATGTAAGCAATCATACAGAAAAAGCTCCCCAACCATTATCATGTAGAATGATATTAATATATATTAACTTTTATGAATACTGCATATTTTGTGTATTAAGCACCATATTATATTTTTTGTATTAGATATTTGGCGGGATGTGTCATATCTGTTTAGTTATATATTTAATAATATCCTTTTGATTTGTTGTAGCCACGGATTGAACCAATACGATTGCTGAATTGTTTGAGAGTTCTTCTTTCGGACACTGGTGGCATCAAAGATG
This sequence comes from Zerene cesonia, assembly GCF_012273895.1. NCBI lineage: Eukaryota > Metazoa > Arthropoda > Insecta > Lepidoptera > Pieridae > Zerene > Zerene cesonia. The sequence continues at coordinate 6,764,017 of NC_052102.1, read as the reverse complement.
TTTCAGTTATTGGTCCTCTTGCAAAGTAAGTAGTAAATTTTTATGTAGATTCTTTTGTCTTCATATAATTTCCCTTATTGCTATAAATCTTATTTTAAGTGAAATAAAGTGTACTCTGTTTGACGTTGTTTATAATAAATTGGTTTTCAAATTTATCATAAGTTCAGTCTTGAAATATAGTAAGTGTGATCTGTGTATCTTGCTACAAAAATTATCGTAAGTTAGCAGTAAAGAAATAATTTATACCACGGTATGGTCATGCTCCGCCAAGAAATTCGTACATTGACCTATTATAATCTATCACTATCGCTCCTGCGCCAACATAATGCGTCCTGCTCGCACGAAGGCAAAGACAGCCCTCATAAGTGATTGCAGAGCTACCTATAATGTTAATTTTTTTTGGTATGCACAACTGTCTTCTTACTTAAACAATATTTAATTTTATAAAAACATTTTGTTGAATCTCGATATTATAAGAGTTGGTTTTATATGTAAATATTATGACTAATCTAAATATATATATATATATTTATGCCAAATTTGCTCATCTCCATTTAACAACAAATCTCTATAACATTACAAAAATCCATGAAGTGTCCTAATATAGAGTACTGTATATATAATTACTTTTATAGGCTACTGTCAGCAGGCTAATAGGTCATTGTACGAAATTGTTTTTAATTGCAAACATACTGCATTACCTTCCATTATATTCGACACTTAGTGTTGTACAATAACTGAGCCAAATTTCTTTGTATTTCAGATTAATGACAACATATTCCAAAAGACTGGTGTCTAAATGTATTTATATACAGATTTTAAAGTGTACAGACTTAGAATTATTAGCTTTGTTTATGGGTTGTGGTGGTTGGCGATTAGTACATATGTGGCTAACAGAAAGTATAGTAGCACAAAATTGGCCTCTTGTACGAGAATTATTAGAATTACTCTTGCTTTGTCCTGTGGATATTGAAAGACTTAAAACTAATAATAATCCAAAACTAGTTAAAGAGTTATCAAAAGATGGCAATCATTTCGGTAAGTTTTTATTCATTAAGCTAGTTAAGAACTATGATTAATTTTTAAATATAATTTAATTTAAATTTCATAAACGTGCATAATAATAATATGCTTTTACTAATTTTGTTGCAGATATCAGAGTTTTAGCAACAAAATTAGTAGAACAATGGCTTAAAATTGTTAAAGGTGAACAAGTAACCTTAATTTCCATATCGGATATACCTCAAATTATTGCGAAGGCACAAGAAGTAAAATCAGAAGTAATTAATATTGAAACTTTTGAGAATGGAAGTGTTGAAAACTTGAATGATGCCAAATGCGATGAGTCAAATAATACCAGTTCTATAGATGCAAATGAAAATATAAAGGAAGAAAGCCCGCCTGAAGAAGAGGACACTTCTGTTGCTGATAATTTATCTGAAGTAAAAGAGACAGTTGAATCAGATAGAGAACATGAAGCTATACCTATTATTAAGTTAAGTTTAAAAAATGGGAAACAAATTATAACACATGTTGAAGTCGACAAGAGCCAGAAGAAAGATTCATCATCAGAAACTGAAAGAGTGAAGGAAAAATCAAAAAGTAAAAGTAAAGATAAAGAAAAGGGAAATTCATCTGAAAGAAAGAGCAGTAGTTCCTCTAAGTCAAGCTCTTCCAAACATTCTAGCAAATCATCTAGTTCTTCAACTGATAAAAATAGGCATCGCTCAAGTAAACATAATGATAGTAAAGAAAAATCTAAAGATAAGGAAAAGGATAAACACAGGCATAGCTCTGACAGTTCAAAGTCTAAACATAGTAGTAGTAGTAGTAGTAGTAAGAAATCTAGTTCTAGCAGTAAATCAAAAGATGATAAGGATTCAAATAGACAATCTGAAAAAGACAAAGTAAAAGATGACAAAGATAAAGCTGAAGATAAAACACAAGTACCATCAATCCACAAACTGGGCAAGATTCCAAAGCTGAGTGATGTAAAAAAAGATAAACCATCAATATCAATAGAAGTTAGGAAGCCAGATGAGCCCAAACCTAAAACAGTTAAAACATTTCATTCTAGATTTCGAAAACATGGTCTGGAAGAAGAGGTTAAACCTCCTCCATCAAGAGCGACGTTACTTAGCAATAAAAAGCCCCCCCCAGCTTTACCACCAACTGTTTCAATACCTAAAAGGCCGTCCCCTGTGCATAATGAAACCCCACCAGAAAAGAAACCTAAAATGCTTGAAATTAATGATATTAAGGAAAAGCCGGGTTCTATAAAATTAATACCGGCTAAACCAAAACGTAAGTGTGATTTCTTTTATCTTTTATTGTCATTGTTACTAATATATTTTATTTTTCCAGGAAATGCGCAACAGCCAAAACTGCTGCCAACATTTGCATCATTTTCAATATATAATTTTAAGTGTAATTTACGTCGTGGTAAGTCTAAAATGTATAACTTGGCGGGTTATTACAATTTATTTCTTGTAAAGTATTTGGTTTTTCAAATAAATGCTAAATGGAATTACACTCTTTCGTTGAATATATGGACCTGATCTGTTTAAAGATGAAATGAAATGTGCACGAATCATCATTCGGTGGAAGATCCCGAGGACTCGCCGCCGAGCCAATGGGCGTCGACGCATCAAAATGTCTTCGTCAGTCCGTTTGATGGAGAACTGATAATAGGTTCACATGAAATTACATATAACTCTGACTGTACTACACTTGCAATAAATTTGACTCGTGGAGTGGAATAAAACTCAAACTACAGGCAATATAAATACATAATTTAAAGTAACTTACGAAAAATAACTTCATATATGTCTTTTATCATTTATTACGAAACATAATTTTAAAGCAGTCATTTCTGGTTGATGAATCTGGCATAATGTTATAAAAGTCTTCTAGTCTCGAATTTTAGCATATTTAAGTGAATCCTTGTTTATCGACGCAAAAATAATATTATTTTGGTAATACTTTGCCTAGGTCCTGTCATAAAAAAGCTTTTCATACAAGCCTATAGCGCTTAAAAAAGCAGAAATCTAATTCTTTATATTTGAGGAACTGTGAATAACAAGATTTTTTTTTCAAAAAGTTAATGCAATGAACAATTGATATACCTTAGCACTGTGAAGTACCTAATGTTTCTATGAGTTTAATAAGTAGGTAGTGGAAAATTGTTTTGAAGCGATATATGTATATATGAGTATGTTTTTTTTTTATATGAAAATGAATAGAATGCTTCTTACGGCTAACTATGTAATTCTAACAGTTGTTTTGTAGGCTACGTAAGGCACAAGACTATAAAAATTTATGATTTGTGCATATGATGATTATCACAGTGGTACTGAACGTGCCAAGATTTTTATTTGACATTTCGTGCCAGTGAAGGTAACGCCTGCCAGATTAAATCTACCAGAATTAATTGCATTTTTATCTGATACAGATCTTAGCTACTGAAAATTACTGGCATAGAGATATGAAGGTTTTAAGTTATTCTTATTTTTTATCATCGTTTCTAAAATCTGCGTTTCTATCCGTTAAATTATTTGCATAAATAAAGTTACTATACAATAAAAAAAGCCAGTAATACCTTTATACTTATCAATTACAATTTCTTCAAAGAACTCGCTTTTTAATCAACGCGATAGTTCCCACATTACTGTAGTACCATAAAATGTAGGTATTTTGACTTTGCGGGTGAGTACCTACATACCCTGTTTAAATTCCATAAACAATTCATATGAAGGTCTAATACTAAATAACCAGAAGACACGAAAGATCTTTTTGCTGCTATGAACATCGTGACAATGAAAAACATTGAAATGCACGAATTGAATCACTAGTATATTATAAAAAGTTACCTTCTCTAGATTCGAGGGCATAACTAGTTGCGCTTGTTGTGTGCTAAGTTATGTTATCAATATTTTTCGAAGCTATGGAACGATGTTTTTACACAATGTAATTAAATATTTCCAAGTAGAAATGAAATCGATGACATCTTGCTCTAAAATAATAATCGCCTGGCGTGTGTGTGACCTCTTCTTTTTCAATAATCCGTCTTTTCATTGTCACGGTAGAAGCCACGGTAAGATCGTCTTGTCAGTATAATTTTTAGTTTTTTCATATTATGATTAAGACATACGCTTGACTATTTGTTCATACTCCCGTGCCTTATGACGAGAATTATTAAGTAGGTACAGCTACCGTAAAAGCAGAGACAAACATATTTATCAATTAATCTTAGCCGAAGCGAATATTACTGATTATTGCATTGAACCTTATATTACCTATCCCATGATCATATAAATACGTTATTAGAAAAGGGATCTACTTATATTTATCAAGTAGGCATGCTCCAGTGCCTATATTCGCTATATTATGATTGAAACGGTACTTAAATTAGCAATCACGTGAATAAAATTTAAATCATAGGAAAACTTTAACAAAAAGTCGTGTGGGTACATAATATTGGTAGATACTCCAAAAATTTAGAATAAGATTCGTGAGCTTGAAAAGGTTGAAAAGATCAAATTTCACACCTGAAGTCCCTAATAACCAACTATATGTAGGTACCAATACCTAATATAATATGAAAAATGTTTTTATTTATGTACTTTTAGGTTTTTTTTCGTTTGTAACGTTGATTTAGTATGATTTTTCATTAACTAAATATAAATCCGAGTTCAATAAGCAATATTAATTCTAGATACGTGTTTAAACTCGCTACTTGCAACGGCTTCCCTCGAATTGACATAAAATAATTCAGTTAGGTTTTGACTGAAAACGTAACAAACAATAAATAAAAAACTTTCTTCTTTATAAAACATACTGGAATACATAAGAGCATGTGGGAGCCATATACATATGTATATGCTTCGTATCTGTTAAAAGATTAGGGACATAAATTATTTTTTTATGATTTTCTTGCTACAATATAATATTGATTAGAATGGGCATATGAATATTCAATTGCTTTATATCGCTATATATTTTGCAACACATCTTTAGTCAAAGTTGCACTGTTATACACATGCTACTAACGTTAAATTCAAATTTTCCTTTACTTAAATCTTTAAGGTTTCTATCATAGTTTTAATTTTCATATCATAATCCTATTAGTCAGTTTTGTTACAATTGTTTTTATTATGTTTTATATATATTTTACTTTTAAAACCAGGGCCATTTAATATAAACCGCGAAAGTAAAACTCGAGAACGGCTCGACCAATTCAGCAATTTTTTTCATAGCACTAAGAAGGTTCTTAAGAAAGAAAAAATGGTTGACGCCGGGGCGGACCGCTTGTGTTAAATACAAGAGTTATAACGGAAATAGTATCTACCTAATAGTTTAATTAGTTTTGCATGTTAATTTTAAGTTAGCTTTACTACACCTAAATAAACCTCTTCTTATTTTCATTTGTATGTGTTTTTCGGTCTATTGGTAAATTGTTAGTAGATAATTATCTAGTTATGAAACTCTTACATTTATCTATCGTATAATAAAATTTAATATCAACACTTAATAATCTTAATATTTTAGTTTTATAAGGTATTTCACTTCTACTAACATTCGTTCATATCAAACATTAAATAGTATCTCTTTATATCAATCCACTCCGGCTTCATCCGTGGTACAAATACCTACCTATCGGACATTGAAAGAATTTGTGAAATTGGTACTGTAGATTCGCAGGATTTTTAAGCGCGTTCAAGTCAACAACAAAGAAACACGTCAGCTTTATATTATTAGTATAGTTAAATAGTACATGCGCTGTAAATACTTGCGTATTTGCGTAAATCATTCCGGTTTTACTAACTGTTTGTTATAGGAGCTCTCGCGTAGAAAAACAAGTAATATGCTTTCTAATTTATAAATTGTAAGTTAATATAGATAACTTCACTAATATAACCTCGGTATGTACATATACAAAGTCACGGTCATATGTAATTTAATAAGTATACATAATTGCCACTTAACAGCCAATTCATGAATCATGTATTAGCCGTTGTGAAATTTGTGATAAACTTTCTTTTTTGAAAACTGATTATCATTTAACAGTTAAGCATTAACTTGATCCAGATACAGCTTCAGTATAGAAACTTGGAATAAAAAAATTGTAACTAAAAAAAAATATTTTTTTACAAAATTCATTAACGATCTACTCCGTATTATTTATTTACTTATAGGTATATAATTTTTATACATACTTATCTGCCATAGAGACAATCAGATCGAAGTGAAGATGTACCAACAACTATATTCCAATATTTTAAGACAAATAATTGTATCTTCGATTCTATTTTAGGGTTAATATAATTGTCGACATATACATAATTTAATACACACTTAAGTTAAAGTGCTCGGTCTTGTCCAATAACTTGGCCCATTTTTATTATTATTTATATACCACAATAATTTAAATTATTTTCTTAGTAAAGGTAATACTCGAACTATATTTTTCTTTATATCAAAGATGATACTTACAACTCCATCGGTATAAATATTCGTGTTTTTATCATTAATTTACACAATTAAAAGTTGGTTACTCGGGTTCGAACCCCGACTTATTTAATCTAGTTCTTATTTAATTATTTATAATACTTATTTAATTTTTATATCCATATCCTGTACCTACCTACGTAATCTAAACATGTACGTTCTTTATTTCGCTTTCGTTAGCTGCTTCTATTTTAATTGATACATTTAAAAAAATAACTTTAGGGTGAACTTGCTTTTGCCTCCGTGCCCATAGTACACATCCGCGTACCTACTAGGTAGAAGTACCATTTCATGTTCCAAATAGAAGTAATATAAACTACAGGCTCCATTTTAAGTGACGACTTTTTGGAATATACTGGTAAATCGTAAAAGTTTAAATATGCTGCGCGTACATTACATGCCAGAATTACGAAAATTAAAAAGGAATATATTTTTTTTCTTAATGTTAGATACATTTTAATATATATGTATGTATTTGTACTTTGTTTTTCCTAAGCTAATTAATTCTATAAAACTTCCTACAGAATAAGCTTTGCCATGGTATATTTTTGTATGGTTAAAAAATTATTGTACAAATCTGACTGACGAAAGATATAGGTAGATTTAGATTTACTTTAAACAGAAAGATAAAGATCTAATACAGATTTAAAATTAACCTTTCAAATTGGTTTGTTGCATATTATTAAATTGGTTTGTTGCATATTTGTGTGTGCATATTGTTTATTTTATTAACATATAAATAAAAAGCGGTAAAATTATTGAGTAGAGTCTATCACGGTATGCTGTTGATGACGTAACTTACGTTGTATTATGAATTAGTTTTCTACCAAGAAAAAAAAGGTAATGTTTTGCCCCACCAAAATTTATCCAAATCTATGGACGAATGTTTTCTCTTATATTTAAACGGATTGCATACTTAATTTTTAATGTAACTTTTGAAAAAGATGATAGGTCTTGTTTCAGTAGAAAATCACCTAAATTAATTTTAGGGATATGGTATTTTCGGCTTCATATGATTGTATAAACAGTTTTTGAGTTGGAGAGCAGAGATATAGAGCATATTATTCATCGAATGATGTACTGAGCAATAGTATTTTTATACCTTAAGATTGATGCGTTTTTTTTTATTTGGTTTAAACGTGTATGTTTAATGTCGCGAAATATACCTGCAGTTATACATTTTATTCTTATTTATTGATAATTTTTTTTAAACAATATAAGACTTATTGTCTTATTTTCCTCAAATGTAATATGGCTGGACTATAAATTTATACTTACAATATTTTGTTTCAGCGATGGTACTTCAGGAAAGTGACATGTTCATGGACGCCCTAAATGCTTCTGCAACTAATAAAAAGGAACCAAAAAAGAGAAAGCGACGGACGAGTGGTTCTAAGGATGGTAATCCTTCAAGTGATGGATCTCCTCCACACACACCCACTATAACAAGTCCTAATAGTGAAAATAAATCTGTACCTCCAAGATTTTATCAAGATACTTTAGAAAACGATGAGAACAAAGATAATAAAGAAAAAACCGATGAAAAGAAATCCGAAAACGGTACTCCTGATATTTCTGATAGTAATACAAGTAAAGACAGTAAAATTGAAGTCGAAGAACCACACACGTTAACAATAAATGGAATAAAAGGGGTTCTTTGTTATCACAAAAGAAAAGGTCCTAAAAAAAGCATAAAATGGAAGCCTGATTCAGAATTAGAAGAAATTCAATACTTTGAACTAGACGAGACTGAGAGAGTGAATGTTACAAAGACATTTACAGATATGAAGTACTTGGAAAGAGTAAATGAACGGGAAGCATTCCAAAAAGCAAGAAATCTCATTAATGATGATGTTATGGAAGAAAAAACTAGTTGGAAACCTTTAATTCTCATAGATGCTGAAGGTCAAACTCCAGTAGAATATGGAAAGAATAGCAAAGAAAAAGATATCCAAGCAATAAGACAAAAAGGTACTCTACAACCATTGTATTTCTATAAATCTATGATTCCTGATTCACCCCTTGAACCAGATGTTGAAACACATACATATGCAGAGCCAACAATTATTCCACTTGAAGATGTAACAGGAAATCAAGATAATATAAGCGATTTCAGAAATATGCCATGGCCAGAACCTAAAGGTAATGCCCCTCCAACAACAACGAATAATACGAACGTTGCCCCAATATTTCCTACGAACATGGCGCAATTTCCAGCAAGTTTTCCTGGTCCACAGTTCCCGGGTGTACCTGGCTTTCAAGGACCTCCAATTATGCCTGGTGACTGGCCTAATGGAGTGCCACCTATGATGCCAAACGGAATGCCGCCTGGCCCAATACCAACGCCAGGTATGCCCCCTGGTCCAATGCCGCCAGGTAATTTACCACCTGGATTAATGGTACCTCCAGATAATATGATGATGGGCCCGGATATGTTTGGAGGACCTAATCCTATGTTTCCTGTCGGTCCTGACGGTTTTAATATGCAGCAAAATATGTTCCCTGTTGATTTTAATATGGGTGGACCGCAAGGACCACCAGGGCCAGATGGGTTTCCTGGGCCTGGAAATTTCCGTGGCGCTATGCGTGGGCGTGGCGCAGGCGGACACTGGAGAGGAAAAGCCCCTGGCAACTGGGACATGTCCCAGAGAGGTCGTGGTGGTCGTGGAGGAGGACGGAAAGCTGTTTGTATATATTTTCAAAGAAAAGGTTCATGTAGACAGGGTGACAATTGTTCATTTTTACATCCGGGCATTAATTGTCCATTCTAAATTTTAAGTTAATTTTAAACAGTTAGATACAATGTACATAAGATAAGAATTATAAATTAATTAATTTTTATATTTTCGCCAAAAGACTGCTAATTGTAAATATTGTACAAATAAGTGTAAATATGTAAAGTAAGTACCTATTCCAAGTTTGTTATACAAAATGGTGCAAGTAAAACATGTTACATGATAATAATTTTTTTATTTCTTTAAACACTATCACACCCAATACTAAAACTTCAAACATAATTTTGTAACACAATGCTGTTATTTCATTATCAAAGGTTTTTATTTTATTTTTTTTTTAATTATGAAAATCGATAGTATGACAGTATACTATTATGTTATATGTAGTATGACTAATTTTAAAGATAATTAAACCTATATAGTGGGTCATATTACACTGACTATGTGTGCTATGAATCGATAACCAGCTATATCAGTAGCGGCTCGAAAGTCGGAACTCGATGTGAACTTGAACCGTGGAGGGGATATGGTATGGATACTGTATCAATACATATAACATATTACAACATATTTTGAATGTACAGCATGTTCCTCATGATGTTTTTATTCGTGAAGATCTACAAATGACAATTTTTATCTCCCAAAATGTTGAGCGCATTCTCTTTGGTTTTTTTGTTCTTTGGATGGGATTCAATCCATTTGATTCCATTTTTGGTAGCTGATAAGGCAACTAAACTAACCAGATACTTGTTGAATTTACATTATCACACTATCACTCAATAATATTATAAATTAGAAAGTTTGCTTGTTTAGATGTTTGTCCGTCCATCACACTGAGAAACCACTGAAAGGATTTGATGTAATTCGATATACATACAGTGTTCGAGCTGTTTCAGGGATGGTATTTTGCGTAATTGAAAAAAAAAATAAAAGATTAAGTAATATTAGAATAAGTAAAATTATTGTAAATAGTGGGGGAAAAAACAGACGTTCGACTATTAACTAGATTGAGCACCAAAAATATTTGTTTTGGAATAATTAGACCTTTTCTTATAAACAATTGTTGCAATTTCCTTCGGTCCTGGCGAGAGATCTCCCGCTAATGATATGTAATGCGGGTGTGTGTAACGTTCTTCGGGCCTCCGGCTCCCCTTTTCATTATACGAAACACAGGAGCATGCTACTATTTGGCACCGGTTATCTGGTGGGGTATGGTACTTTCCCAGTGCGAGCTCGCCCAATTCGTGCCGATGGGTGCTTGACGACTACATTGAAAAGATAATGACTACATGATAAAGAATAATGTATGTATTCGTTTATGATTACATGATTTAATTTAAGTATTATAGCATCACTACATATCATATGTCAGAAAAGGTGGGTAAAATTAATACATAATATTTAAATACGAAAACTACTTAGATATATAAAATGGAAATTTAATAAACATTAAAATTTTACGTAACTGCTAAATATAAAATGCGATGTTAATAATTGAATATTTTTTAGGATACATAAGTAGGCCTCGGCCTACTCGTATGTCCTATACGAGCAGGCCGAGGAACTTTCGAGGAAATTAAATAATCATAAAAATAAGCATGATCATGTACAGGGCAGCATCTTCAGTATTTGATATACCAATTGTAGCTCAATGACTAGAAATACACAAATGTCCAATTCTTATGGGAATTATAGAAGATATTAATTTATTTGCTTCAACATCTACGACAAAACTACAAAACCAGACAGCATTAGTTCCGAATTTCGTCCAGAGTACCATCTATGTTATTGTTTTATACCGAAAATTTATAAAACAACTAGCTGACCCGGCAAACGCTGTTTTGCCTTACTCTTATCATTTAGAGTTATAAAAAATAGATGTTGGCCGATTCTCAGACCTACCCAATATGCTTACCAAATTTCAGAGGAATCGGTCAAGCCGTTTCGGAGGAGTATGGCAACGAAAACTGTGACACGAGAATTTTATATATATAGACTAGCTGACCCGGCAAACGCTGTTCTGCCTTACTCTTATCATTTAGGGGGATGAAAAATAGATGTTGTCCGATTCTCATAGATACCGGATAAGCACAAAAAATTTCATCAAAATCCGTCAAGCCGTTTCGGAGGAGTATGGCAACGAAAACTGTGACACGAGAATTTTATATATATAGACTAGCTGCACCCGGCAAACGCTGTTCTGCCTTACTCTTATCATATAGGGGTATGAAAAATAGATGTTGGCCGATTCTCATAGCTACCGCATAAGCACAAAAAATTTCATAAGAATCGGTCCAGCCGTTTCGGAGGAGTTTGGCAACGAAAACTGTGACACGAGAATTTTATATATTAGATAGACTAGCTGCACCCGGCAAACGCTGTTCTGCCTTACTCTTGTCATTTAGGAGTATGAAAAATAGATGTTGGCCGATTCTCAGACATACTCAACATGCACACAAAATTTCATAAGAATCGGTCAAGCCGTTTCGGAGGAGTTTGGCAACGAAAACTGTGACACGAGAATTTTATATATTAGACAATAACATAGATGGCGCTCTGCCTTATAGTGTTAGCACAGATAACACAGTACTCTGGGGCTTACTGCTTAGTAGTTACTATATATATGAATTATCTGCGATCGCTATGAACTGAGTGCCAAATTGACTTTTGAATTGTGCGAACGCGAAGTTCAACTATCAATCAGTATTCAGTATTATTCTTCTGGTATTGTTGTCGAATATAGTTTTTACAGAAAAATGTATACCGGTGTTACAATTTTTCATATTATAGCATATTGAGGGTTGATAACATTTTTTGATCAATTTTATTTCTTTAATGTGAGCCTTTTTTGTTTTTTTTCAACAGCTGTTTCGCTTTATTGCCAAGTTGTGCAAATTATTTGTAATTTTAAATTAAAAATTATACATATCGGGTTAAAGTATTTGAATTTATCAATTACTTATTTTTTCATTTTATTGGATTAACCATGTGCACAATTTACCCCTGAAGAAGACTTTCCATTGATTTAATGTTATTCATTTTTATTTATATTCATAAAGAATAATTTCGTTGATTATGCAGAGTTGGTTTTTTTTAGAAGATCCCAAAAGGCGTAAATTAAAAATACCGAAAAAAATGACGGATAAACAAATACCTCAAAAACCAGAAATTGCAACTCAAAATTGGGTGTTTTCTGTCGCCTTATCCGATTTGTCACCCAAAGAAAAATTGTTCATTACTGGAAGTACCCCTGAGCTTGGTGAATGGGACTACAGAAAAATGATTCCCTTAGAACATAATGAAAATGAAAATGTGTGGACTAAAACCATAGAAATACCTAATTATTGTGATGTATACTACAGATATGTTGTTTGTGCTGTAAATGAAGAATGCAATGATACAAGGATATGCCGTTGGGAATGTGGAATTGAACCAAGAGTTATCAAAGAAAGTATGTTGCACCCTGTTATTGATCACTTTGGTGAATATGGTGGTAATGAAATGTTAATAAGAGGCTGGCTCACATCTCAGTCTCTAGTACAATTTAAATTTATTGATAACCCCTTAAAACTTAAGAGCCGTCTTGCTGGAAGGCTTATGCACATCAAAGTTACACCTGTTAAGTTAAGTTTTGGTACTGAGCCCCATATTGAAGAGTCTTCACTAAGTACCGATACAATGGATGTAGAAACACCAGCAGGAGTCTATGTAGAAGTTGCCACTTTAGATAATGATCCTAGCCTTTGCTCTTTGCAACCACAGGAACAATTTGGGAGAGAATATAGACCTAATGATACATTATTAGTTAATGTATTTGCTCCAAATCCAAAAAATATTGCATTCCTTATTGACTTTTATTCATATAGTACTAGAGCATCAAGTGAAGATCCTCCTTGTCACATAGGATACACTTATGTTCTTCCCAATATGTTTAAGCCTTCTGAAGGTCTCTTAGAATTGCCAGTCACATGTAATATTAAGCATCGTCCCCTTGGAACAATTAATTTTGAATACCTCATAATTTGCCCTATGGAAGAAAATCTGTCTAACTTTAAAGTTACATATGCTAAGCATTGGGATCCCAATTGGACGGGTTTAGAAGTTGGACACCGAGGCTTGGGAGCTAGTTTTAAAACAAAAGAGTAAGTTTTTTTCTATTTCATGTTAATTGTTAATTAAAATACAGACCACCAAGTAAAGTTATGAGTTATCAGATAGAGATAATATTTTTGTACCATACAGTGGCTAAGTCCGCTTCCTGGTGCCGTAATAAATAAACATTTTCAGGGGAAACTCAATTCGCGAAAATACAATAGCTTCTCTTAAAAAGGCAGCTGCCAGTGGGGCAGATATGCTGGAATTTGATGTGCAACTTAGTAAAGACATGATACCTGTTATATATCATGACTTCCATGTGTGTATTTCTATGAAAAGAAAACGGGAAGTTGATTTCTCTGAAATGCTAGAGTTGCCTGTGAAAGACTTGACCTTGGAGCATCTGCAGAAACTAAAGGTATCCTGTGGAGTGAGCTGTGTGCAAACATGTTTAATTAGGTCTCAAATGAAAGCATGTTCTAAACTTACATCATTCTCAAAGAGAACTACAAAAGTACTATGTAGATTACATGTCTAAGAGACCAAGGTCTTTTCTTTTGTTTATTCTACTTTTAGAGTAATATATAAATACATATACAGGTGTAATTTTGACATAATACATAATTTTGTAAATAATAAAAGTCATTACATATTTATTCATAAGGTAGCTCCTTGTCCCTTGATAACAGGCAATTGATAAAAAATTATTTACATTTAATATGCAAAACGGTCCAAAACTTCTGAGCAAGTTGATGATGAAGTAAAAGGTTTATTTTTTTTTTGAAAGGTGTACCACTTGGTAGAGGGTCGAAATCATGAAATTTTGTTTTATGATGAAGATTTAGAAGAGCATCAACCATTTCCAACTCTTAAGGACACCCTCGAGGCCTTGGATGAACATGTAGGGTTCAATATTGAACTCAAATGGACAATGGAGCTCAAGGATGGCACATTTGAATTGAATAATCCATTTGATATGAACACATATGTGGATAAGGTATGAACTGATGAACATTTTTATTTAAAGATACAAAAGTAATTACAAAAGGTAAAAAGAATGTTAAACAACGTTTTGTGTGATAATTAAAGTTTTCTTAGAATTTTTTTTCTATTATAATATATTATAATATATTATAAACTATTCATAAAAAACAGGTGCTGGAGGTAGTTCTGAAGTATGCACGAAGCCGACGAATCGTATTTTCCTGTTTCAACCCCGATATTTGTACAATGGTGCGGTATAAACAAAACAAATATCCCGTTATGTTCCTCACTGTCGTAAGTATTGTTTACTGAAACACGATGACACATTCTTTGACTTTGCGCGCTTGGCTATTGACCTTTACTCACACTACTTTATCCACTCAATGAAATAAGCCCAATCAAACTTTATTTCTTTTTTTAAAAACAGTATTGAACTTTCGTGGATATTATTTTTAAAAAACTTTTATGAAGAATTATTATTATAACTCAGTTATGTGCTGTTTATGGCATATTATTTCAAGTTCTCATTTAGTAGCTTTAACATTTGTTTTCATGTTTTTTTTCGCAGGGTGTGTCTGAAAAGTATCCCCCCTACCGTGATCCCAGGTGTCTGTCCATCCCTGCAGCCGTTCAAAACGCTATCAGTTCCGATATTCTCGGTATCGTAGTTCACACGGAAGATCTACTTCGAGACCCAACGCAAGTACGAATTCAACTTACTCTATCTAATTTTTAATACCATTGAAATGTTATTTTTCTTATCAAAAACTGATATTTTACCTGCTTATATTTATTTCAACATATATTTTGTTACTTATTATTCGTAGACTTTATTATGGATACTTCAATTTCAAAATGCGCATATTTAGGTTTTTCTCACATTCGAATTGAGGTCTAAAATACACCCACTAAATTAGAAAACACAGTTGACCTGTAGTGTATTTTTGCGAGCATCCAATGTTCCTCGTGCCGCCAACTGAAAATAGCGCAAGGTCAATGCGCTATTCAATATGAATGCAGATATTTTAAAGAATATTACAATTTATTTACTGTGTTAATCTATAACTTAATGTTGTTTCATCCAGAACTATGTATGCTTGATTTAGTAATAAAACTTCTCGAGCGATTTTTTTTTAATTAGTATTGTCGGATATTATGAACTCCGTTATTTTAGTTTTTTATTATTCGCTATGTTAATCGTATTATGTAAAGTATAGCAAGAATGTAAATATACCTACGAAATTAGAAATTTATAAAAACTGTTTGAAACTTCATAACATATGTGCACAATAGCTTAATGAACAATAATACCCATATAAAATTCAGTTAGTTTTGGTTTGTGGTGTAGACCATTAATACATTTTATTTCATTTATTTATCAAGCCTCACCAACAGTGTACACATTAATCTTAAAATAATTAATTCTTAACATAAATTGCGTTGATACATATACACCAATACAGGTACGGACAAAAGCAATTAAACTTATGCTGGTTTTATTTTTATATCTA
>NC_052102.1:6745436-6747185 GCF_012273895.1 Zerene cesonia | reverse complement strand
TAAATATGTCATCAAGACATAATTTGAATCTAGACCGGTTCACGTTCGAGCAGAAACAAAAACACTCGTATGATTTCGCCAGTCACGCGATTATTGCAAATCACGTGATCATTGCGTCAATAGTTCAGTTCAGTCGTCAGTTCAACAAATAATTGCTTGTTAGATAATCAATTGTTTAATGTCTGAGTACATCGATGATCGCATAATTCATAAGGATTAGATGATCATTTAAATTTAAGTAGTGAAGGGAACCTATATCTACTGTTACGTTTATATTTAAGATATAAGATGTTGGCTATTTCAGGCTCTTTTTAAACTAATATTGTGCTTATCAGTCTATAGTATTAAGTTATTTGAGCGTTATCGGTTTATTAGAAAAAAAAAATCATCAAACCGCTGATAAATAGGTGTAGATAATGTTTATTGAGATATCGACCCTGTAACAAAAATAGGATCATCATCAAATAAATTGCAATAACCTGCAAGGCTAAAACAAAAACGATCGTCGTAATTTACTCATTTACCGTGGAAGAACGTCATAATTTTTTTCAATATTATATATATGTATACGTTTTGATCAGTTAATTATATTTTTATTTTTTTTAGGCATTTAATAAAGATATTTTAGTTAAGACCTTGACATTCTACATCTGAGCCAAACAAATGTGTGTGTGTGTGTGTGTGTTTGTACAGACACTTACACATGTATTACAACGCAACATCTATAATATGTTGTGTTAGATCTATGATATATCATAAAAATTAACCAAACATTTCAGAATTGTTGCGAAAATCCGAATAAAATATTTAATATATTAAACGTGTATTGTGTAAAGAACGTTCCAATTGTATTTTTAATATCAAAAACTCTTACAAACAGCATTATAATTTATAGTTCACAGTAGAAGAGACGGTCCTATTTACATTTAATTATGAAATAGATGATATCCTGTCTCTGTCTGTCGCTAGTAACTTTCAAACCGTTATGTCATGCATCCTTCGCGAGCTGACTAGGTATGAGCGAGTAGGATAGGTAGGTAGGTAAATGTGGAGTAGGAAGGTACTATAGCACTAGTACCACGTTCTTCTCGCTTTGAGCTAGTACGGGTGTGGCTATTCGTAATATACCTCTATAATAATTATGAGATTGTTTCAACCGTTACAGAAATTCATAACCCCGAGTAAGATATTTCAAATGTCTGTATATGTTCTATATCCAACTTGGTAAATACGCTATACATTACAATATATGAGATTGAATCTCTTGAATACTTGATGTAATTAAAGAAGTAGAAGTATTCAGAATTAACTGGTATTCAGGACGAGTTACGTAATTTGGACCGATTCTCATGAATATATGATATGTGTGCATATCGGGTAGGTCTGAGAATCGGCCAACATCTATTTACAATACCCCTAAATGATAAAAGTGAGGCACAACAGCGTTTGCCGGGTCAGTGGTACTTATATTAACAACAATAATTGATTGTCATTTCCTTAGTGTTATCTAAATTTCAATGAAAAATATTTCATTTGGATTCAGGTAAAACTGGCGACTGATGCAGGGCTGGTGATCTTTTGTTGGGGCGATGACAATAATGACAAGAACACCATTAAGAAACTTAAAGAGATGGGACTACACGCTGTCATCTACGATAAACTCGATCAGTACACAACGAAGGAAGTTAAGGTGCATGAAATATATAATTTTGTTCACAGCTTTTGCTATATTTTATCGTAGTTAGGCTT
>NC_052102.1:6656089-6744436 GCF_012273895.1 Zerene cesonia | reverse complement strand
ATATTACCTTATGATAAACCATTCAAATTTACTAATACAAACTTAATATATCTAGTTAGCTACAAAATATATAATTTAATATGAGATCTTTAAGGGTTGTTTTTAATAACTTGGTTAGAATTTATTATCGCTTATAATAATATATTATAAGAAATCAAAATCAGAAATAAAATAAAATAAAAAATGCTCTGCCATTCTTCACAACTGTCTAATTAATGTTGTCAGTTAATATCAAATCACAGCCGCACAAAAACTATTAACAAAGTGAGGGTAGTTGGGTCGAATATTGAATAATTAATGTTCGAGCACAAACGCACAATCCCTACGAATGCGCCACATTTCCAAGTGATTCGACATTGTGTGCGGTTTGATACCTTAACGAGTTTTGACAAGTTATGAAAAGCGACATCTGTATCTTAACTAACAATAATTCATGTAACAATATTAAAATACAATTTATATCCGACAATACGATATCTACAGAGCATGGTGTATGTAGCTCCGGCTCGATCCTTCGCTTCGACCCATTTAAACGTCTTCGATGAACGTGGATGATTATTAGAGTGTGGATTCATAATTAGACTGGGGCAAAATTTCACTACATTTTTCAAGTTGCGAAAAACCGATTTGTTAATCCTTTATTGACAAACATAAAGGAAAAGGATAAAAAAGAAAACAACAGTAAACTAAAATAATGTTGTTGTGACAAAAAATCATAAAAGCAGCATCACTTTATGACATTCAATTAATATAAACAATAAACGGAACCTCAGAAGGACTTCGAATGTACTTCTAAAATGATTTTCATGTAATCATAAGCTTGTTTAATCATTGTACCTGCTTGTAAAGCAATTTCAAATCTGTTCCCAAACAAACATATTCAAATAGGTGAGTAGGATACATGTTTGATTTATGTAGTTCTGTTGTTAATGATTTACGTTCCCTAAGCTCGTTTATAATTAATTAATTTTGATTTACACGCTAACCCTTTTCAGAAATATTTAAGAAGTAGGTTTAGTCGAGTAAACCCTGATTGATTGGAGGCGTGTGCGTGACTTTACTATCAAACAGATAAATTGATCATTTTATAACCCCCATAATGTATTATAAAAAGATAAAATTCCATACATATAAATATTTAAAATTAGCAAACTAGTAAATAGATATGTATTACAATTCAGAAAATTGCAATGAAAACAGTTGTTGATCAACTATGCTAGGTAATATATAGAGAAACTAAAGTTAAACGTGTCTAGATAATTTAACTCAGAATCGTTGCATAAAATAACCTGTCTTACAAAAGCCTAATAATGTATGGTGACTTTTACTTCATAAGTCATTCCATTTATGTGGAAGTCGAAAGAAATATCAAGGTTAAAGAGAGTGGAATCGAATCGGTCTTGGATTATCATATAAGTAAATATGGGAAAATACCTTAAGTCTTCTCTTATTCCTTTAATCAGAAAAACATCTGATTCAAATTTGATTCACAATTAAGATACCATTTACGTATTTAACGGTTATGAGAGCTATTCACTGACTTTGAAGAACGTAAGTCCGTAATGAAATTAAATGGTCTGGAAAGCTGGATGTTTATCTGTAGACAAGTAGTTATTGAACTTTTCCATTTGCGATACGATTACTATAGCACTTTTTGTCATTAATGATCGTTTATACGTTTGGTTTTCAGAATATTTAATATAAAATACGTAAATGTGTGTAAATGTTACTTACGTATTTTAATATCAGTGTACTAAAGTACCTAGGCATATCTTTATCTTTTCTCCGGATATTATGCATGTTAAGACATATCCCCAATAATTTGAAATGAATGTATACCATTCATTTGGCTTTAGTTTTAATAAGACAACCTATGACAATATATGTATGTAAAAAAACATGATTGTATAAACAATTTCAATACCAATCGTATAATTCTATATATTTACAAATGTACTTATTTTCTTCATGACAAGTTTGTTTTATGTAAGGTATATAAGGAATTAATTTTCAACACTATTTTTTGGCACAAAAGCTAGTTATAAATTACTAGTAGGGGAATAATGTTTATTTCATATGGTAATAATGCTGTAGGTATAGCTTACGGAGCTGGCATGTTTTCAACGTAGGTCGTGGATGTATTGCATCGTATATTACACAAACCTGCATTGAATAAGAATTTAAAAGAATTGAGCAAAGTACAACAGGTAGCTTATACTAGTCAATTAAATAGTTTTATTGGACATTATATATATATCGTTACTACCGTCTGCAATGTCCAACAAAAATTGCTAGTATTTAATACTTTTTCATATGTCTACTTGTATCATCATCAAGTATTTGATACCAATGTGTTTGTTTGTAAATACAATAAAATGTAAACCAAGCTATCAAGATTATTGACAATTAAAAGGAAAGTGATTTGTTTATTTAGGCATAGTCTCTTTATTTAATTAAGCGTAGCAGTGATGAAATTTATGTCGTAATCAGAGATATCATCTCGTTTCAGATTAATTGGACGATGCTTGGAAAGGTTTAACGATAACTTTTTAAGAGAGTGTTAAAAATAAGTGTTAATTAAGGAGTCGGAACTGTTTCAAGCGTAATTTGTTTTCATTTATGAATTACGAATGCCACGCTTGAAATATGTATTTTTTTATCTTTTAGTAACTTGGCTAAAAGAGAAAAAAATATGTACATAGTTTATTTTTTAGTAATAAATCCAATTAGAAAATTAAATAAATATTTAAATTCGATCACAATATTTCGAAAAATCATGTGTAAGTCAATCATATATATGAAACTGTGGAATTATGCAGAGCTATTAAACAATTGGGAGGTAAGGGTAAATAATGTGTGTACATTAAGATAATGATATTTAATTAAGACCTTCAATTAATTAGGGAGAGCTTTATTGCGTAAGCAAAAGTTTTAAATACTTGGTGGCCATTGGAGATTAGTAGAGCGTAGCTGTTTAGTGTGCAAGGGGCGAGTGGTGAGCGGCCATGTTGTGAAGTACTTTTCCTCCTTTGATCTTAATGCTAGATGTGTTTGCATTGCTATGAGCCTATGAACAAATGAATGGAAGAATAATTCAATTACTAAGAATTTTAATCACAAATTACAAATAGTCGTCCTTGAAATAGTATCTAAATAATAAAATCGAATACCATCATGAACAGGAACTATAAATGTTTTCTTATAAAAGCGTAGAACCAACTCGTAAAATATTAACTGGCATTTTCAATGGAGCACACATAATAAAAGTGTAGGTTACCTGATCTCATTTGTGTCGTAGAAATTCGCGATCGTAAAAGAAAATGTTCCGCCTAAATGATGTTACCATGTGAGCTTCAAAATTTTATGTTCTTCTAGAAAGGTAATTGATATGCTAATTTTTCTTTCAAATCAATAATTTAAAGATATGAACTTTAGCAATTGTTATATATATGTAATGTTATGATATGGAATGAATTGATGATTGACTAGATACGTTTGTGCTTTATACTTTTGTGTGTTATCTCAGTGGGTTGCTTAAATATTTAATATATAAAGAAAGGTGGTGTTAGCCTGTAAGTAATTACTGCACTTATACATATTTATACAAATATATGTGCAATTGCATATTTCTTCTATTTTACTGTAAATAGATGTTGGTTTTCCTAAATTAAAAAGTACAGAAAAAAAACACACACACTCACATATACATTATTTTGTCTGGTTGTTTGTCTTTCGGGTAGATATAAGAAGTTTATTTAACGATTCTGTTGCCATTGAGAAATATATTTACATTACAAATTCATTGAATTGTTAAATTTCTTCTTCATTTTGTAAATAAATTCAGTAGTAAGAAAATGTTATGTACTTGAAAGTCAAGCATGTTCCCGTCATTCGTAAAATGAGAAAGATCACTCAAATACAAGCTTACTTTACAACACTTTTTCTTTTTCAATAATCCTAAATCTCATTCGAGTTTGGCAATAAATCTACAGTTAATAGCCTTGTATGTTTATGTATGTCATCTCCCCCTCATTGTTATACGACTCCGATGGGTTTATCAACAACACGCAATAAAATAACAAATGTACTTAATATATGTTCTTTAAAGTGACCTTCTCTATTGGATTACACATTTTCAAGAAACGATACTATTCCATGTTGTGTTGATGTTGAACCAATGTTTGACTTACGCCCCCAAAAGTATATGAAATATACATTGCAATCATTTAAGTAGGTCAAAGAAATATTTTATATCCCCCATTCAATGGATGAGTCTACTAAAAACTTTGTTGATCCGAAAAACTTAATACGAATACCTATCACAAAATATCGGAAACTTAATAAGAATTCAGAAGCCATTATAATAATACGCGATAAAAGCGCTGGCAAAGCGATGAGTGCGAATCCAAGTTCATTAATATTCATGGACAAATTATTCCTTTTATTGTTTTTTATGAAATGAATCGCAATACAGAATAATACAAATTCTAATGTATTAAAAAGCAATTAGCGCTGGGATATTTAAACTGATTCCGAGTTTGGTCTTAAAGTGAGGAGAACTGGTGAGGAAGATAATTATTATTTATTGTTGAAGCAGTAACAAAACTCTGTCCGACTGGTTTGTTCTTGGAGCTTGTTCTTTATGCGTTCATGGATAAGATGGCTTAAACAAAGGGAAGTTTAACAATTGTAGGGGCGATGATATCATGAGACTGAAGTTAATTGTCCAAGAAACTTCTGTATTATTTTATTACTGTCTATTGACAAAATAGGCAATTTTCAATTGAAGTAATGACAACAAACAGAATCCAAGAAGTGGCGCATCTTAAAATTTAGCTAATATTTTTGTATGTAAGAGTCTAACAATATACATTGGAAAGACATTTTACTTTGCCAGCAAATGTTTTCAGAGAAATACCACGAGAGTAAGGTCGCTCGGTATGTTGTGTTCTCTTTGTGTGATACTCGTTTACATTTTTTCACATATTGCTTACAAACATCGCTTGAAAATAAACATTCCTTTGCTCATGACGCGTTGATAATTTTGAATTGTTTCGTATGACAATAACCTTTTCTTGAAAAGTCTGGTGTGAAGTGTTGTATTAATTACTTTCATACGTTTCAAATGTAATCATAAAGTTGTGCAGATTGTATATAATATGATTATTAGAATGTGCTTTCGATTTATATAGTAATGAGTTATTTCTTTCATCCTAGACCAATTATGAGAAATATCTCATTAAAACATTATTGCAATTATACGTAAAATAGCAGAGAATTTAGATTAACAAGTTTCAGTACAAAACGAACGTAGCAACTAAATTGGAATTTAAGTTGTGTAAATTGCTGTTTTCATATTTGTGTGAGAATATGTTAATGTACATGAAATTTAGAAGATTAACGAATTCATTATACAACATTTTGAAATTAATCGAAGTTTTTAATGTCCCGCATGTTACATAATACGAGAAACGACATTAACAACAAGAACAACGATAAAGTCGAGAATTCGTGTACCTCAGACTATATTAAGGCGACGTGACAAGAAATGAGTCGTTGAATGTGTACATTTAAATTTTAGCTTCATTAGCAAAGACAGGGTTAACAGGTGATACTCATTGTAGCAGGTGATTGTGGGCGGGATCGCGGCGGTAACGGTGAGGGGGAAGGGGGAGGGGGGAGCCGAGTGAGTATGAGTGTTTGCCGCGTAAACAGTACTCTGCTCTACTCCAGGACGCGGCAAATATCACTCAAGTAGTCCTCACCTGTGATGCCGTGGACCGGGCTTTTGTTCGCAATATACGTATATTTGTATGACACCTACTCAAATCTTCTCTTTTGTATTTATTCGAGGTTAATTTAAAGTTTAAAATCGTTAAACCTTTGTTTGCGTACAGGTCACTTTCAAACTTTTTCAAAACCTATTGAACGTTCGCAAAGAGTTCTTCCAATCAATAATACTTTTGCCGAATAGGTTTTCCGGTTGATTGTTCACGTTTAATTTGTTCGAAGCTGTAACTATGCGGTTGTGATATATCATGCATGATAATAAACCCAGAAACCAGATAGTTATATAGTAGTCAGTAGGGAAATAGCCTCATAAACAATTGGATTCTATAATAAAATCATTGATGCATATTCTGGAGCGTGCGTCGAGCGCTAATATTGGATGCTTATTGATTTGACGTAGCCTAATTCGTCTTTTGTTACTCATTAAGCCGTACTTCTATAGAATACTTTTATAAAGTGTCTCTATTCAAAATTATTCAGGCATTTAGGATCGGTTTTTGTGAGTTTTTGTTACTTTTACATCCGTTACTTGAGTGTTTACTCAGCCATACCGGTGGCTAAAATGTACTACGAATTGTTTTTTGTAGCAACCCACCGCATCCATTATTGAAATTGGCCTGTGTTTGTTTCAAAATATGCGCATAAATGTGATAGCGTAGCAAGGTATTAGCGATTGTATAAAGCTCTACGAAGCTACGAAGCTTTTGGTACGTTGGTATATACCTACGCTACGCCGCGCTACGAATAGCGAGCAGTTTGTTTGCTGTAAGGTTAAAGCTCTTCATGTATTTCCTGAACCGTTATAACTAGTATCATGACGTTAAACGAAAATGAGTCTGCTTTAAGTTAACTTATAAGAACACGTTATTTCGCATTTGTTCGGTATCAATGGATATTTAATACAATTTGTTGTATATAAATAATTGTATTTTAAATTTTATTATATTACAACTACTTTTTTTGGAGGAGGCCTTCACCTCCAGGGGGGAGGGGATCTTACAGACTAGAGAACAATAAAATAACATTAAAGAACCAACTAATACTAAAGTTAAAAAATACAAATAATAACTTTATTCAGGAACTAAACTTGTGTACTAACAAAATTATTAGTATGTTACTAACTTAATCTAATGTAACTATTTTTATTTTTGTACATTTTTTTTCCATTCTGTAAGAAATAAAGGCTTTTTTATTTTTATTTTATATTATAGCTTTCATTTTTGTGTTTTTAATAAATAATTGTATTTATTGTGATTTTTAGTTTAGACAAATAAAATATTGATGAGTGATGTTTCTAGACTTTACATCTGTACTCAATATTATAAAGGTGACAATGTTTTTGTTTGTTTGTCCTTTTTAACGATTCAATAGATATGAGCCTAGACAGTGAGTAGGATAATAATTTTACCGGTGAAACATCTCATTCCCACGCGACATGGACCAAGAACGAAGCCACGGGCGAAAAGTCCTATTCTACTAGTCCTATTCTACTAGTCCTATTCTACTAGTCCTATTCTACTAGTCCTATTCTACTAATATTATAAATGCGAAAGTTTGTAAAGATGTGGGTGTGTTTGTTACTCTTTCACGCAAAACTACTGAACGGATTGCAATGAAATTTGGTATGTAGATAGCTGGACAACTGGAATAACATATAGGCAACTTTTATTCCTACGGGATATGGACTTACGCGGATGAAACGGCGGGGCGCAGCTAGTTGTATATATATTTCTTCTGTGCGTGTATTTGACACTGAGCTAATAAATAAAAAGAAACGAATTTACCGATTTTATTGAATTTTTGAGTGCAGGTATTTTAAAAGTATTATTATAATTTTACGAAGATTATAAGTAATAAAGATTAAGCTACTAGAACATATTCGTTTACATACACACAATCATTTTGCCGAAGAATGGAATAAGAAGCAGTAAAAGAAAAACCAATAAAAGTTTTTTACTGCTCATCGACCGAAACACCTGCTGTGTAATGAGTTTTTAGTTATTTTCGGTCCGCCATTGATATCTGTAATCGGATGGAAAAATTTAAGGTTCGCAGTGGTATTAAAATGGAGACGTCCTCACGTTTCGGCCCTACGCGATGGTTATTATTGAAATCGAGAACTTTTTGGGTTTTATTGAGAATTTAAATGAAGATACTTTGATACTCGGAAAGTGACTTAATATCATAAATATTAATAATATAATTTTTCTATATCATATCCCTAGGATAATGTTAAGTATATTAGGTCTAGCCTAAACTGTTTTTTTTTTTAGTTTTTTTAGCATTTAACTTATAATTCAGTGACAAACGTTAATGTAAAATTTTATTAGTAGTCAGTACTTAGGAAGTAAAAAGTGTAATTGAAGTAGATGCGACATAAATCGACATTGCTGTTTCTTTGTTTAAACGAATTTAAAAAAAAAACTCAATCGTGCTTTAGCTTTATATTAATTATACAAAATGATTAAGTATTGGCTTTAATAATCGAATTCAGGGCAAGATGAAATACTAGAATATTAATGAAGACATCTCAATAAATAAACATAACATTTTACAATAACTTCAATGTATAAGGTTACGTTTCGTATTTAGGAAAATATTATGCATTCAAGAGCAAAATTCTTTAGCAGTTACGCCAGATGTTACAAGGGTTCGTGTATTTTTGAACTCGTTTACTTTTGCCAGGTTTGAAGTCACCGCTCGTGTGTGACGTTTGAATTTCAAGAAATTATTTTCACCTTTCGTACAACATTTCATCAAAATTTGTATTCCATCTTAAACACTGTGACGGAGAGTATGAATAAAAATTAAGTATGAGGAATATTTTGTTCGGCTTTAATATTATTTTCGAATACAAATGATTTGCCTCGACACTTGTAATTGTTTAAATGTGAATGCGTATAACGACATGATAATATGTTAATTATATATATTTTATGGTGCAATTAACGTCATTAATGTCAATAACAGTTCTTCTATAAAATGTACAATGTTTGGAATCCTGGTGAAGTGAATTATACAGTAATCTAGGCAATCTAAATATTTATAGAGCGGAGAGCAATTATAATAAATGAATTTTGATGAATAATTTATCCAAAGGTCGAGCAAAACAATGGATTAAAATTTTTATTCACGAATGGCTTTATTAAGCCTTCCTTTAAACGAACATTTACGTATGCTAGTTTAAGTAAGTAAAGTGGTACTAATTTATGAGATGTTTTCAAATAACAAAAGATTTACATCGTTATTTTATGTTTATGTACCTACACAGAACTATGTACCTACTGAAAAATAGAAACTTATGATGTTTGGAGCTCCGTTATTTGGTGAAAAGAAAGTTCATGATAAAATTTCAATTTATATGCAATAGACCAAAAGGCATAAAAAGAATTGATAATATTTTCTCTACAGTATATAAAAGGAATCGTATTAGGGATTTGTAATTGTGTCAATTTTTGTTCCCTTATAAAGTAAATACAAAGTAAGGTGATTAAGACTGAAAAATTTCATGAACAAAAATATAACTATATCTTTCTATAAATTGTAAATTTTTGCATTTCAACTCAATTGAGTCATAATAAAAATTACTAACGACAATATTCACGTTACCATATTTGTAGTTCAATTTGTTTTATCCTTGTCATAGTGTTCCCAAAATAGGGAAACGTATGTGGTATTGGATACTATTGGGTATGTAATAAATTGCATGCCAAATACAATATAATAGATTATTATGATTAAATTTAAATATAAATATGTATGTATTATAATTTAATGTTTCATTACGTTTACATCTTTTTTTGTACATCATTATTTAGTTTTAATAATTAATTAATAAAATATTAAACAGTTGTATTAATTTTCTTTTGGCGTCAAATAATAAGTTAATTTATACGTTGCTATTTAAGAACCTTATATCAACCAAATTCATTGCTTTTCAATTAATGTTTATAAATAAATTAAATTGAATGTCTAAATTGTTTTGTTAGACTATATTTGTTAGCTACAGAACTATAACTAAACTTAAAATTTTTTTTTATGTAAACTTTATGAAGCTTTTTTTAAACTACCAGCGTTTCGAAAGATCACTTCTACCGAGAAAACCCATCAAGATATTCGTTTATTTTATGAAAGAAACTTTTTTTTTAGGTGGAAATTAAACAAGTCATTAGTAAGTATCTAAATCCCTGTACTTAGCAATGTCTTTACAGAAGTTAATGGTGTTTATAAATTCCTCTTTTCTTTCACCAATTATAATTGAAATTTATAATAAACACGAAACATTCAATCTAATATACCAGAAGAATGGAAACATGAATAACCCGTGTGAAAATTAATATTTCGACGTCCTATTTTCCTTGTGTGAAGCAGTAGGTACATAATATGAAGAGCGAATATTATTTTCAGTACAGACAGACGTATTGTGTCTTTGTAACGAGACGGTTGACGAGTTGTTATGATATGTTAAACAAGTTCATAGCATTTTTTATGATTTTTCAATTTCAATCATTTTTATAGTAACATAATTACGTTTATCTTCTTTGAAATTTATTTAGGAATGGAGCCTATTATAATAGCTAGTATACATTAAAGGTTAACTAGATAAGCTTTAGAGTATGTCCAAAATGTAATACGTTGTCACTTCTAACCTTAAATGCGATAAAAATATTTAAAAAATCAAGACGCAGTGGAGAAGCGAGCGTGTCTTAAATGTGAGTGTCGCGACAAATGCGTGTGTGGGACGGCCACCCCGGCGGGTGCAGCGGTGGTTTGGGCGGGGTGTATCGATCACCGGCGGGCGCGTGCGCTGCGGTGTCTGCTGCGGGCGGCATCCCTAGTGACTTCACTCAGTTTCACCCGCGCAGTCCGCAGCTGGCCGCCAGGCGAGCGACTGCCTGCGAAGAATCGTCTCACCGCCGTCGCCAACACCCGCAACATTTGACACTTGGCGTACCGCGCAATAACATTACGTTAACCTTACCTCGATTAGGAATTGCTCTTATGTAAAAAACTTGAACTTTTTTTGGCCTGCCGCAAAAACTTTTGATGAAATGTTAATGATGGAATCGATTTTTGTAAATATTAACAATAACGATTTTCCTCGCTATAATATTATAATACCGATGATAAACTATGTTCAGTAAATAGTAAGGCTTGTGTTGTGCTATAAGATAAGACGATAATTGTGTGCATTTTATTTTCGAGTGATCGTGTGTGTGATAAGTAAAAGGACACTCAGAAGCTTGCTTACGAGTTCACGGCTCGTTAATTTGGTGGAGGAGAAAAGCCGAAAAAAGAGGTCTTCGCCAACGTCCGCTCATCGAAGTGATAAAATTTATGACAAACGGTAAGGAGCGTATAGTGATAAGGGTCGCGCGTTATCTCGGCGGGCGATGGTGGCTAAACTGTGTGCAGAAAGAGCAACCTTATCCCAAACACCAATATTATCAAGCCTTTTTCCATTCGTAATTTATTATAATTTTTAAATCATACAACAATTAGTAATTAAAATACTTTTTATTAAAATTGTATTTGCTTTTTGATATGAGTTAATGTTATAGATATTATTATACCTGTAATACCTCTGTCACAGATCTTTTAATCGAATAAGCAATAATAGCCGTTTACAGGAACGTCCTATTTAGACGGTGATTTTTGGGATTTATCAATTAATATGTTTAGATTGTTAATTCTCTTTATACTATGAAAGCATGAAGAATGAGTTGCTTATAAAAATATTTTTGTTTGCTTATCGTTTTTTGGGTTATACCTCAACATTAATTATTTGCAATGAAAGCATTTCATTTCCTTTTGTGTAATTTTCTAGCTTTATACAACTAGATAAAACAACGGGCGATATTATTACTATCCGGTGGTTGGAAAATCATGTCTAGATCTAGGATTATGATGAAAAACTTCAAACAATGAATCCAAGATAGGCCTCTAGAGATCTCGTTATTGTCATGATTTGAGGTAATAACTTTTATTTTGAACGTTTCTTGAATGAATATTTTCTTGAACGTTTTTATTTTGCGTTATGTTTTTTCTCAGATTTATTGTTTGTTTATTCACACATCTTTAACAGAGGAGAAAAAAAACAATAAATTTTTGGATGTCAAAAAAGTAATTGAAGAATTCGATAAATAATAAATACAAAAAACCTAACATGTTTAGGAATATTATTGGCTCCAATTTTGTAACAATAGACGCATTAGAGCTTAACGTTGGTGTCAGTTTCCTCAAATACACATTAGATATCTATCAGATTTCTTTTGTATAAACAATATGACCTTTTGTCCTTATTCTAAACCACGCTTAGAATAAGGACGAACGAAATTAAGTTTTCTTGTGTTTACAAAAAGTAAAAAAAAAACATATACTGTAATCACCGTTTAAAACCGTTTTATACAAAGTACTGAAAATAGTCGCAAAGATTTTATATCTGAAACTCCCATCGCCCGCCTTACTTGTTTTTAATTTAGAATATATTTGGTTACCTACGCTGATTTGCAAAGTTTTCTATAAGATATATATCTCTATGATATATAGTCTCTATGGTGTGAGTTTCTAAATATTTCTTATATATCGTACATATGTGTTCTATCGGTTGTCCAATTTGTTCAGTACAATTTAACTAAATTGTTAAACAGTATGCCACAATTTATAACACTTTATCAGAAAAAATCAGTAGTGTTTAAATAAATACATTAATTTGTACATACAAAAATTATTTTAAGGAGACATTATCATGTTTCTTTCATTTTTGTATACTCCTATCATCTGAAGTATCAACTTCTGCAGATTCAAATATTAAAAAAGCAAAAACTGATTGCTTTGTACATTGATCGAAAATCATTAGCGTATTGAATCATACATTGCAGCATGCTTTAAAGTATGTTTAGCTCGATAATGTCTCCGCAGCGGCCGTGGCACGATGTGGCAAAACATTGGGTACGTAAGTATTTTCGTGACCTTTACTAGTGTAGAGGTCCACTATACGAAATATTAGAAAAAATGTCTTCTCTATTTAGCAAAAGTGCAAAAATTAGAGCAAAATTTTATAGATTATACTCAGAAATTATACACTATTATAGAATTATTATTGACTTTGTAGCAGTTATGATATGTGTATATTCATGTTAAACATAATATTAAGTATTAAAGTTATTGGCTTGACGTGACGTGAACGCTTGGTCGCACAATAGGGACCTATAGATTTGTTTAAGTACTTAGTTTTACTTAACTTAAACCAGAAAGAAGCCAGCGTAAGAGTGAAATAGATTTATTAAGTACTAAGTTACTTTTTATATTTGAGCAGCGCGATACAGTCCTGTGTATGTAAAGTTCTCTCTCTGAAAGATGGGGATGGACATACACAATTAATGGTCGATTTTAGAAGGACCACGCAGTTGTGATGCAATTAGAAAGTGAATTCCTTGCGAACCTTTCTCAAAAAAAAGTCTGGAGAACATTGATGATTTAGCAAAGTATGACAATACTTTTATAACAAAAAATTGTCCTAGAAAATAAGTATTTCTGCACGTCTTTTCACGACAATCTAGGTTAACTTGGTTACTTATAAAAAACCTTTAAGTCTAAATTAATAAATAATACTACATCACCGGAATTACACTCTTTTTATTGTTTGTATCATCATTATGTTTTTACGGCTTTTCCCTGTCTATTCTCAGTTTTATTAAGAAAACGACGCTTAAATCACATAATGATTGAGTAGTGAGCTGTCACTTGACCGACCTTCACTCCTGAGCCATGATAAGCCTATGATAATCCATAGTTGTTGAGTCAGTTTGGCTTAATCTCTATAGACATTTGAAGGATTTTGTTTTTTTGCCACTCAAAAATTGCTACTAAGTATATTTCTATAACTAAAAAAAGCTGTATTGAGAAATAAAGGAGTATATTCGAAAAATCTTACAAATAACCGGGCTCACTCCACATTGTTTTCTGAAACCATGAAAATATTATGCAATTAGGAATTAAGTCATAAATAAAATTTATAATTGTTACTAGCCCGTGGAACTGATGATAATTTTGACTTTTCTCCCGGCAAATGTCTTAGTAAATAATATGCTTTACTATTAACTTGGTAGATACCGAGATAAAGCTCCTTTGTTCATCATTGAGAATTACATTTTAATTTTCTTAGTCTCATCCATTGTTATATTGTTGCCTGTTGTCTTGAAATTTATGAAAAGAATTTTTAGGTATGTATAATTTCTGAACAAATTCTGAGGTTCTTTCTCCCATCGTGAATATTACGTGTACCATTCATTCTGGTCACGCGCGTAAGCGCTGTTTATCCTTACATTCGCTTGGGCGTACGCAAATAATAGGGTAACTTCTCGCATTCACCCGACCAACGCTCAGCACTTTATTTTACACTCCTTTCATGCACCTGAAATACACTCAAACTTCATTTGGTCATTAGCTGTAAGCTGTTATCTTTTTCGCGTAACGTATTTATTTTAAGATAAATTAAACTGTTCAAACTTTATGCAGAAGAGTTTAAATTAAATGGAATTCACTTTCTAGACTTGATGCAGTGTATGTGATAAGTGAATATATATACTATATTCAACAAATTGCTTATACACTCAATATTCATATTAAAGCCATATTTATATAATATAGAAATATACATTTTGTTACCTTAGGTAATGAAATACATATTTCAAAAATAGAATTCTTTATACTCTTTAGAAGGATATTACAATAAAATGGGTTGTTTGGCTGGTACCTCCATGGACATATTTAAAATGTATGTTGATAATTTTTATCTTTAAGTTGTAATGCGTGATATATAATTATTTGTATTTAAATAAAAATGAAAAAGAGGCTGTTATTATTGTAAAATACGATGTTTTTTAAGAATTACAGGGAAATTCATAATGATGTTGGTTTAGCTAAAATCCGACAAAAAGGCCGGACATTAATTGCTTCTAATAATGTAGACCTTTACCCTTGGCCCTTGCCCATCGTTTAAAAGGTCGCATACATAAACAAAAGTGTCACCTCCGAAAACTATTTTCTATTTCTAGGCATTTTCTTCATTTCAAAATAAGCCTTTATGTAAAGAAAATGCCAAATGAAAAAAAAAAAGATTTAATATTTTAATCTAACGAAATATTTATCAAACCGTAATCCTTTCTAATATTATACATGAAAAAGTGTGTTTAATATATGATTCTGTCTAAAAAATTGTGTCAGGAGATAGCAAGGAAGCTAGGGAGAGACATAGATTACTTTTTTCCGCGGCAAACATCTCAATGGCATGAGAATTTCCTTTGACTATGGAGGCTGAGCCGCTGCTGGGAACCTAGTTTATAGTAACTGTATTAATCGACATGGTTTTGTTTAAAATTACTTCAATTTATTATAATAAAATTATTTATGTACTAAAACTTTTAAATAACAGTGATTTTATAACATTTAACTCTGACGATAAATTACTTCATACGTAGCACTTTAATTTCTGAGTGTTTTATTGAAAAACGGCCATAGTTTCTTGAAAAATGCTGCAAACGATTGAATTTGTTGAATTCTGCAATTCGCAATTTTTGTGGGTGAGAAATCGATAAAGATAAGTGTCATCGAACAGAAATCGTTTTCAATATTTTACGGCTTAATAATACGGCTTAAACTGTAGATGTACTATTTTTATATAATACTTTTAATGAGAAAGTCCACTAGAACACATTAATATTTATATACAAATAAAAGGCCTGCTAGTACTAACCTTGAAAATTAATGGAACCATTTCCGAACTGAAAGTCACTGCATGAAAAATCAAGGAAGAGTGTTAATTAAATAACAGCGATGTGGGTCACCTTTAGAATTAACCTGATTGTACTATCATATTATATTATAGTGCACTCAATTTCGTAGTATGGCGATGTAAGCCTCTCACTGTCAACCGTATCCAGTGGCAACAGGTGCATCAGACACATGAATTATGAACGACAGGTCATGCCGCTAATTGATACTTGAACTATCCACTTTTGGTCATGCTTCGATGTGGCTGACATCTGACTTAATGTTGCGTCCATTATTTTTCACTATCGAACAACGAGTATATGTCCTCTTTCAATTTCATTATTTCAATATTATTAGTTGGAACATTGATACCTCTATGCTCTAATCTGATGATTTGTTAATGGCAATTATGGCTTATTTTTATGTATCAAGTGTCAACTGGGTACCTACTCTGTTCTCTTATTTGAATTTGAAAATACTAAATATGTTTAAGAAAAATCTGTGATACTATTTATTTTTCTTTTCTTTTCAAAGTAACTTATCTATCTTACCTTCTTGTAAATATTTAAATTGAATTACGTAATGACTAATATCAGAGAATATTCAAGTAACACACGCTTTAAATACACACACTCACATTTTCATACATTGATTATATTGCGTTGAAATTAAAGCATTCGAAATAATAAATAAAAAAAATATTATTATTATATTACTATTGAATTTGTACCTTTGTTAAAGATTTTAAATATACATTGAATATTCAAATTAAGGTATTTCTCAATTTTACAGTATTTAAAAAAGAGGTTATAAAATCAAAGAGGTTCTTACGTCTACGTGATTTTTGTACTAGGCAAAAAAGAAAGGCGTGAATATTAACTTCAGCTTTTAAATTCAAGAGAAGGATGTTGGAAAACAAACAACAACACTATCGTTTACCTTAGTTCAATCCTTTGTTCACACATACAATGGCGTTAAATGCTTAGATAAGAAAGACTTAGGTGTATGTATCTATTTAGGATATGTAATATGTAAAAGCGGAGCGGAAAACATTTACAATTTCTCAGTATAATTTTCATTTTACTGCTGGAAAACTGCATTTAATTATATCAGTTTATTTTTTGATGTTAATGAATAAATATGATTAAGAACATTTTCTATCCGGAATACTCATTGAAAATGTGTGTAGGTACCACTCCTGGTTAACTTATTCTTGTTCTAGAAATTTAATTACAACAAATGTACGACTGAGAGTGACAGTTTTATTGTGTTATGATTTATAGAAGGTAATTATGAAGAATCTCATTTATCATAACCGACCTTCGTTCAACGCCGGCGTTGCGTTTATTTAGTCCATTTTTAGGTAAAATTGTTTTTGTTATTGTCTTCAAATAAAATTCAGTAGAATAAAATATCAATCTCCAGTTAATGCTTTGATTGCTGATATTTAATTAACTATTCATGGAAATATTTCTACATTTCGTATTTAATTAAAATTAATTAGGTGTTAAGCGTAGCGTTAACTGCGTTGATCAAATAATGTATGAGTACTATGTATCTGTTGGTGTAATTGAATAATATAATATTTGCTTTAGTGTGCTTTGTAATTAAATGTTTGCTTACAATCTTTGTGGCTGGGGTGTAGCTTTAAGTCAACTCGAGAATAATTCGTAATTAATTAATTGATCGGTTGTTGACAGATGTCAATTATCCGGAACTTAATTGGTATTAGGAAGGTTTAGTTAACGTAAAAAAATTTATCATTTGATACACAAATAATAATTGATACGAAAGTCAATACTCGATTTCCCTTACATATAAATCAAAAGGTCATATTTAAATTGATATGAATAAGGAAGTTCTGGAAATAACAAGAAAAAGTGATGATTTTACTACAGGACAATAATGTCTTCAAAATCATTTTTTAATTTTATTCATCAATTTAATTAACATCAACATAAAGATGATGTTTAAAATATCATGAGTAGTTAGTGATAAATCTGTCAAACCAAATGTCACGTGAGACCGCTGCTTTTATACAAATATCGGTTATGATGTCGAAATAATCCGGGCTTCTGCTTTCTGCAATTATATATCCGGCTATCTGCTTTATATCTAAAAAATATTGACAGTTGCCAATTAAGTGGAAAGTGTACCTAACGCATTTTATAGCTCAAGTCGGTATGTTGTTTGATTTTTATGTTTGAAATTTTGAATTTCAGACGAATAGTATCTATAGAACATATAATTAAGGCATCGGTCTACTCATATTAAAAATATAAATTAAATGCGCTAGAAGGACGACAGTATTCTTCGAAAATAAATGATATATCCATTTCTTTAGCACGACACTTTGGATATATAAAAATATTTATACATCTAGTGGGGGTCTTGTTTCTACAATAATCACTTCTTATTGTAGTCAAAAAAAAATAAGTAAGATATATAAGCATTAGAAACAAACAAAAAGCCTATAGATTAATAACTCATAAACACATTGTTACGAATTAATAAAACAGGCTACTCATTGTGTGTAGGTATTCGTGGTTAATTATTTATTAATAGAATCTATGTGACAAGTGTAGTGGTAAATTGATGCCGACATTGTGTTCATGGACAGATGGAAATGCAATTATGCAACTCAGCAGCAAGTTGTCATTTATATGAAATTCGATGTCAGTGCACTCGTGTTATCACAAGCGCTATAGCGTATACACTACAGTTCTATCAAAGCATATATTTTTCCATAGTAGTTGTTTATTCAGAATTATAGGCATAGATTCATCAAACTTTGTTTTTAAATTAGTAGATTGTTTTTTTTATGGCAGAACAAGGAAAAGAGCAGGTGTGCCACCTGATATTAAGTGGTCAATTGGCCCATAACGGTAATATCGATGGTGTTATGGGCTTTTGCCGGCCTTAAGTTGATTTATGATTAATAGTATGAGTATTACTATAGACGTATCAATTGTTAATCAGACAAAAAATATAATGCTCTGTTTTTGACTATCGTCAATGTTTGCGTTAATTTTCTCATATTAAACGAAATGCATTGTGGTTTTCCACAATAAATAGCGTCTCATGAAGTTTAATTTTTCAATTGCATAATACATTAATTGACTTATTTATTTATTTTTCCATATTGGTTTCATCACAAATTTTTACGATTATTATTTTTGAAACTTAGTAAGGTTAAATAATTTTGTTATCAAAGGTAAGCAGTCGGATTAATTTTAAATTGACAATGTTTTCTTAACAAGGTTTCAGTAGTATTAAATTACTTTAAAAGTTCTAATTATCAAAGTTAATAACCTGAACACAGTTTATTTACCATACATATATACTTTACGTATAGAAATTAACACGTAAATCCTTATTGATATTATAAATGTGACAGATATATCTCTGTTTGTTTCCGCCTCTTTTTCACTCTCAACCATTACAATTTATTACAAAGACAGTCCGTGAAGTTCTTGTGATATTGTTTGCAATAAAAAATTTAATATAATAAGAAATCGAAATATCAGAAGAGGAATAGAGCTATCGTACGCAAGTATTTAGTAATTTTATTACGGTGATATAGTTAAACTAAATTTCGTCGTAGACCCTCATAAATTTTTATGATACAGCGGTTTACGAGTGTGTGTCACCAGTTTCTTTGGTTAATGCCATTATCAAAATTTCAATTATGACCGTTAGCGTTTCGACAGTAATTTTTGGTTTTGGTTATGTGAGTATCCATATAACTATTCTGAGTTCACAAGATTTTCATTCATTACGGAATCGTGAAGTTAGGTTAATGTTATAAAATTTATACTCTAATAAAAAAATATCGTGGTACTGCATACCAAACTTGCTTTCTTTGTAAACTTGAAACTGTAAAGTTCTAAAATTTGCAAAAGTGTACTTTACTGTTTACGTATAACTTTATTAAGTTATACAACAACAACAAACAGTAAATGTTAATATTTCATTTTTACCTTTAGGTACAACGATGTTACCGTTTTCAGTATTTTTTTGCAATATTCTAAAATCTAGACAGGTAAAAATGTATAAAAAGAACGAAAATGTTCATCCAAAGTCAATTCATCCGGTCGCCATTTTATGATGTCAGTGACAGGCCTTGTACTTTTTGTCACATTTTAAAATTCGAAACTATATTGCAGAGAATGCTGAAATAAAATATTTTTAGATTATCTATGTGCCATTGTGGCCGATTTGTTACAGTGTGGATGTGGAATACTATATCTAAATATGTGACGGAATTCGAAGGCGGCTGGTTCCAATATTAGTTTAAAGATTATAGGTAGTATTGCGTTAGTTAATTAGTTGATAATAAGAAGCAGCCAGTGGCAAAGACTATGAAGGTTCTACATTGTGAAAAGACAATATCTCAACATCAAAGCAAAATCTATATCGGTACAAATACGTCATGTTTCAAAGTGAGGTGACATTTTCGATATCGAATGTAATGTAAAGCAACTGAAGTCAAAATATTAATCCACAACTTATATCCGATACATACAAGTACTTATAAACATTTTGACAAATTAACTCAATTTAGTTTATTTCTATTTACTGTGGTTAATTCAATGTTTTATGCGACGCTCTTTCGTGTAATTATGTATAAATTAAAAAACAGTGGCAATATCGCAACTTATGAAGTTAATCCGAATCTGGTATACCTAGAAGGAGAGGTATTTGTTAAATATTTACTGAATTTATTAGACATTAGTCGTTATTTACGCCGTTGTTGAATGTATTTTCAATTTCATCGTTCTAGATGATTCAATCTTTTACAACGCCAGGCGATAATGATAGTTTGTATCGCTTGAAAATCATGTCCTGAAAGCTGTGGAAGCATCTAGTCTAATGGAGGCTGCGTTATTGAATAGAGATAACAGTTACAAAGGTACAGATAGCGGCCGACCTTTGGTTTCGATGACGTCGCTTATCGTTTCGTCGGCTTTTCAGTTGAAAGCACAAACATAACCTGTCAGTTGCGTGTTTATTGAACATAGATTATTCATCGTATTATGTGATGCGGGAGTTTAATGGCTTTCGAAATGAAACGTTAAGAAGAAATCATGTAACTTTGTTGTTGGAATTAAGAAAGTGTGCTGGTTTGTCTTTTATGGTATGAATTTGTGTACCTACTTTTTGCCGTGGTAGATCGACCTATTCTAATGGAAAGATGCATTATTTATGATTCGTATTTGAATCACTCTAAACTTTATAAATTTCGATAGATTAATACTATCTCGGTACTGTTAATTTCCATTGACTGCGCGGGTAAAGCTACGGGTGCTAGTACCTGCTGTATATTTTCTTAATATTATAATAATTATTACGTTTCATATAGGTATACAATTGTAATTCCTCTCTGGATCTGTTTATGCAAATAATAAAAGAAACCGTTATTTATAAAACAAATGTTTATAAGCCTAAATAACAGCTCTGATTTATTGGCGAAACTTCTTTCGATTGATTAAAATAGAATTGTGAAACGTTAATTAAAGGTTTGTGTCGGCAAAAGTAATTGATTGTTTTACAGCGTCGAGCAATATTAAAACCCTATTAAATGAAATAAACAAAATTAATAGGGATCTCAAGAAAATCCGTGACTGAATTTTGATAGAAGCAGAGAATGTTTGATTAGAATTATAATTAAGCAATCAGTAATTTGAAACAAATAAAGGACAATTAAGACAGAAATTGTTGTTGGATATTGGTTTTAAGAAATATGTCTTCTTAATAATAGGTACGCAGTAAAATAATTTTACTTTACTGTAAGCCAATTTCCAAAGATATACTTACTCACGTTTAAATGAAATTAAAGATGAAGAACTAATAGTACTTGTACAAAACAAGATTAAAAACTATAATTTAGTTTATTATTTTTTTTTTCTTTTATCGCTTAGTTTACTTAATAACCAAAAGTTATTACAAATACAATAACATTTGATTATTTGTTAGATAACAAGACGACATAAAGGTATAGGAAACTTTAACGCCATGCAAAATCGCATCACATTAAACATACAATGCGTTTATGTGCATAATAATGCGACTAACTTAGGCTTACTTGAAATTACTGAATCTCTCATGGAACACTTGGCTCGGCTGCATCTTAAAGTAGATCTGGGTCACAGTCCATATTCACCTCTGTCTACTTTAAAAATACTGGCTTAAAATATTTTATACTTCCCTTATTTTGTTCTGTATCATTTACTTTTATTGTTGAGTCGTTTGCAATATTGTACGTTAGTAAACGCCACGCCAATTCTAGAAAAATTCTGTCTATATTCTATGAATTGAAATGTTAAGAATAATATTTAATCAATCTTAAATCGTTTTTATTACGTATTATAGAGACGTTATTTGTTATGTATATAACAACAATAAATTATAAATAGTATAAAACTTAAAAATTAAAAAGAGATGTTCTAGAATCGTGAATACTAATTCCCATTGTACAGTAGATACAAAATATAATTCAATGTTTTGAATTTCATTTCCATTGAAGACATTCCCATTTTCTGTTTCATTAGAAAAATTTAATCTTATTATAGCAGAGAAAAAAAGCAATATCTTGCAAGGATCCTTGTAACGAGTGCGGAGAAACGCTCGTTTTTCCGTCATTGTAAATTTCAAGTGGCAATGTAAAATATTTAACAGTCAAATGCTTTATAATTTATTTGCCACGTTTCAAAAATAACAAATTATTTAACTTCCGCAGTAGATATAAACTGATTTCAAAATCAACCTAAACATCTATCGATTATAATATATAAGAATGAAGTATGATACAACTATACCAGAATTCTTTCTATGAAACGATTTAGCGCCATACAGGTGTATGTTTGTATGTAACCGACTTCTTTACATTCAATTTTGAACTACTTTTAAATGACAAATATAATTTACACTTTGTACACAAAGTTATACACAATTGATAACATAAAAATAATTTCATGAGTTTATCTCATTATCCTGATTAAGATCGCCAGCATATAGGTACTATAACGTGTTTTAGTAGTTAGATATGTCATTTTTAAAATAAAAAATTATTTTTAATTCCTTAAATATGAAAAGACTGTTTATATCTAGAGCGCCTTAGAAATTCAATTTTTGCTGAACGTAATGCAGAATTGCGTAATATTATACAAAAAATAGTACTAAATGCGCAATTTGTTTCGTTCATCTCCTTTGTTTGTTTTCGGGTCACAGGCGTTTGCGATAATATTGTATTGTTTGTGTCAGTTTCTCCTAAGATACTGTTTTATTAAGTTTCATTATGGTTGCAGCATGACAGTGCCTATCAAAATACATTAAATTATAAGTAAAATAGTTAAAAATACAAATAACGAGCAGAATTTTCTTGTATCTTCTATTCTGTTTCACTCGTAATATTATATACCTAAGCCTTTGCTTGAAATTAATTTAAAACAGGATTTACGCTTATAACTGCTTGTCTGCAATTTTAAGATAAAATTATTCACCTCATCTAGATTTAAATATGAAAGCTTCGTTTTATGCTGTCTTATCCTTTAATTCAAATAGCAACATTAAACAAAGATAAATTATTTTTATGATACTCGTTTTGGTTTAAAGCTTTATATTATTTGAACTCAAACATTATAGTTTTATAGCTCTTGTTAAAAATCACTTTTTATCATTATGATGTGCTGCTTTTAGATCTCACAATATTCTTAGAATGTAATATTTTATCTATGTATATATAATATTTGTTATCTATGTAGTATGTGTATTATTATTATTCGTATGTTTATATTTAAATACATGTTTATATACGTTATGCTACGTTAATAATATATTAGTTATTGCTTTGTGCCATCGCGTACACGTTACACATTCCTTTACAAAAAGGTTGCCTGGAAGAGATTGCTCTTGAGCAATAAGGCCGCCTTATAGTGCATATGTGCCTGTATGGTCTTTTTTTTTTTACAATGTCAATTTATTTTTCGGTAATATGTACTGTAAAGAATAAATAAATAAATAAATTATAAATAATATACATTAAAGTAAAAAACATTTCTAATTAGAATACATTAATTGAGTGAGGTGTTTAATATTTCCAAAATATACTACAAATTAGAATCTCCTCGGTTTCAGAAATACCGGGTAAATATAATGTTAAGTAGGGTATATTTACGTCACTTTCTTACCGTGCCTAAATTAAGCTTCGAAGAAACGAATTTATCTTCCGCTACGCTGATGTTCAATTAATTGTGACAGTTGACAGGTGTGGCCCATAAGAAATAATCGCGAGGGTTTTAATAACGGTATCGCTTACACATGGTGTGTGTGACTTTCTACCTCCATATGGATGCAGATAGTAATGAAGTTGAAAACAAATACGTTCTTTTATTTAACTGAATGACATTATGCAATTCTTGGTTAAAACTTATTGGTCCAATGAAGAGTAATAAAGTACGTAAAAAGTTAATCAGTAAAATGTTAAAAAATATGTTAATAAGAAGACATTTTGATTTGTTGTTTGTTCTTTTCACTATATTATTGTTAATTGATTCGATATTGGACGAATAAGCTCCACCCGAGGCTAGCAAAGCTGCCCTTTGGTTTTTGATCAATAGATCGATTCAACTTGTTTGTATCTCTCACTTTATTGCCTTGAGGGTTTTTGCGTTGCCTTATTTTTTGTTTTAGCTCTCGTATTAGTATATACTTTGCAATTTATGTAGGGGATGCTTTTACCCAGACTCTAGTTGTTGTAGAAACTTTATAAAACAGAATATTTTAATCTATGTTTGCATTAGTTTGCGGTTGCTTAAACTATGAACTTTGTAATTTACATGAAAACTGGATATGCATGTGATTCTGGCGTGATTTGATGAAAGTAATTTTGCGTTGTGTTGGTCGACGCAGCTGCCACATGCCAAGCGTAATTGTGCTTAGTTGGCAAACACTTCCCTTGTTTCCGTCCACAAGGACTTAAATACGTATAGTTCAGTTTATCCTATTTATGAGGATATTAATGCAGTATGAAATACGAAGCTGTTTGAATGCAGACCGTACTATGAAAGAGTTATATACATCGAGTATATTTTTATTTACACTGTTTTATTTGATTATTACTAAGTCATTCCATTTTTACATAAAATCAACAAATATATGAGGAATATGTAGTTTTATACAATTATTTCATAATTAAAAATTAACAATAAAATATAAATATGAAAGGACGGTTTACGTTTCATGGTGGATTATTATAAATATGACCCAGGTTTTATTACGAATATTTGCACATTTTCAAAACAACAAGGAATCCACAGTAAGTGAACTATATATCTTTTGCTGTTCAAACAATACTAAGTTCGTAACTCTCACGTGCAATTAATATATGTATCATCACTTTAGTTTGAGAGTGTAACTCTGGCGATCGTATTCTCTCAATTAAGATGGCCTGGAAAGTTCCAAACCCCTGGGAATATTCGATCCGTTGCTTCGTACCTATACTTCAACGAGAACACATTAGCTAAGTAACTCCATTAAATGAATGCATCGTTTATATTTTCAAACAATATAATTTTGATAATGTAGCAATTTTTTTTAAACTTGAATGCTACTCATATTTATAAGATGTTCTACTGAATATCTAAACAACATTTCCATCTTGTTTTATGCAAGCGACCCTCTCAGCGTTTTGAGCGATGCCCAAAGGGCCTCGACCTTTACTCTGACTTCAAAGCTAACTCTGCTTCAAACTACTTACTCAATCTTTTATTTTATGTTACAAACTTACAATTATTACTTCACCTTATAAGTCAAAACAAGCAAGCTTTTAGAGAGTTCACTAAAGCTTAGTAAAAGCAACAGTGAAAATAGATACTTAAGAGCTTAAATATTAGGAATTAGATACGTGCATATGATTCTTAGTTAGTATTACATAAATAAAATTGTTTTAACTGATAGATGTCATAAAGTAGAATTACATTTTTTAACAACATTTCTCTGTCAAACACAAAAAATACGTTAATCAGTTGAAAAACCATCGAGTTATCGAGTTACAAAAACAAAAAATAAATGAAACAATGGGAAATAAGCGACAAACATTCTGACGAAAATAGAACGTCCTCCTTTTCGTTTTTGGAATTTGGTTAAAAATATAT
The DNA here is from genome assembly GCF_012273895.1 of Zerene cesonia. Lineage (NCBI taxonomy): Eukaryota > Metazoa > Arthropoda > Insecta > Lepidoptera > Pieridae > Zerene > Zerene cesonia. The sequence continues at coordinate 6,718,718 of NC_052102.1, read as the reverse complement.
TTTAAAGCCGCCTGTTACGTTGATGCTTTAATCATATTATAATACTATGAATAGATTTGAAACTCAATCAACAGTAGAACCTTTGCTGAGATTTAATGTAATGGTCGTGAAATAAAATTAATTCACAAAAATTAATTAACGAATCCCCCGATTAAATACTAAATGATGAGTAATGGAATCAATTATTGGTTTCGGTCTGCTTTATTGTATCGACTGTGGTAATTTATCACATTAAATTTAAGCCTCTGCTTTGTATTACTGGATGTAACGCCATATGCATGTTAAAAAGTTGAAATATACGAGAATTTACCCATAATGTATACCTACAATATATTCAATATACATGCTACCATTAAATTCTATGGGACAATAACTATGCAGTCTACGTATTTATCGATTTTAATGTAGTACGTTAGTAGCAGTAATATGATGATCGGAACAGGATGGTCGAGCGTAGCCCTGTGAGTGTGGGCCCAAGCAGGAGGTTGTGTGATTGTGACATCCCGAGATGAATTTCCAAAGTTATGCAATATGAGAGAAGATGCGTAAAAGGACGTACGATTGTCAGTATGGCCGTGTCGGATATCAATTATGTTTTAATATTGTGTTGGATGTCACTTTTCATAACCTGCATATGTTGTTATACCTATCCTTGTTTAGCTATCTAATCCTATAAAATCGAATTGTCGAATCACTTAGACAGTGCCTTGGTGTTTAAACGTTGATTATTCAAGGTTCAGCACAACTACCCTCACTTTGTTAGGCTTAACTGGCTGTGATGTGCTATCATCTGACTACATTAAATAGGCAGTTGTGTAGAATTGCAGCACATTCTTATTACGATCAAACTGATATTAAATACGGGATGTGTTTTATATTAGTTTTTTGATTTCTAACATACCTTTTAATTTCTAATATTGTTAGTTTTACCTTTTTTGTAATATTTATAAACTATTGTATATTATATTGTTGCGGTATTTGTTTATATCATACTCTTGCAATGTTACTAATTAGCTCTGACTAAAACAAAACCAACCTCCTCATGCACGAGATCTAGAAGGTAGGTATCGCATATGAATCAAATTCCAAGCAATAGCAGATAATTTGCCAGTACATTTGTAAAGGAAAACATGGAAAACATTTTAAATTTACAATAGTTGGATACACATAATTCCTGAAAAAGGCGGTTATCGCGCGAACGCAGCGGAGCTTCATATCGATGTAGATAATAAGAGACCAGCAATTACACAACCCGATTTTATTTTCCACAGATAACATCAACAAAGAACGCAACGGGGGAAAAGCAATTTTCATCCCACGATTAATACAGATTAAGCGATATGTTCATATTTTATTTTCTTTTTTCTAAGATTTACTGTCAAATTAGTTAAAAATTAATTAAAAAAATTAGTTATAAAAATTATAGTTAAAAATTAGTTTCTTTAAGGAATAAGCAAAAACGCATGTCAGTTCTATTAGTTTAATAACATATTTTGTGATTTTAAATATACGATTATACAACATCCTTAACAACTAAGACGGTGTTCTCATTTGAGATGCTTTACAAAAACTTAAACGCGGATTAATAAGCTATCTCAACTTATAAAAGAAGAAAGGAAAAGTTTCTTACGAGATGCCACACAAGTTAAAGCGAAACGCCGTTGATAAGAACGTACGGGAAATTTTACAAAAATAGCTTTATTTATTTATTTATTTATTTACATTTAATTGTGCTGACATACACAACGCATCCTTAAAATAAATATCTTAAAACTAAACCAGCACAGCGGGCGGCCTTATCACTAAAGAGTGATCTCCTCCAGGCACCCAACTGTGAAAAAGTAATATATAAAGGAGGAGGTAGGTTTGAAGTATATAAATACATGAATATACTCATATAAATATTTTTTGTTTAATTTATAATAATTAAAATACGTCAATAAGTTGGTAAAATTTACTTTACTTTAAATGCTTTTTTAGCTTTCATGGCAAACTTAAAAAAAACATTACACATTACATGGAAGCACTATAAAACCTGTAGTGAAGTAACTCAATAGCCGTAATTTTCGTAATTTACTGACACTTCGATACTGCTTTATGCATCAGTTGTTTCGTGGTTATAAACGCGGAACAGTCGAAATTCACACTGGTTACCATAGTAATAATATCCATACGAATTTACCGATAGCGATGCTAAATTAAACTACGCTATCTACTCATTCAAATTAACGCTGTTTGCTCATAGTTCGGGATATCATAGTATTTAATGTATTCTTGAAATTTTATTTCTCATTCTGATTTTAAGGAGAAATTTTTGTAATTTTGGACTGTTGCTACATTTAGATAGATTATCGATAGGTTCCGAAACGTGTATAGAACTTCGTAGTTCTCTATTTTTAGTTTAGAATGAAATCGTTTTTCGAAAGAGTTTGTTAAAGAGGTTAGGTTAGGTTATTATTTAAACTATTTCATATTATTCTTTAAATTAGCCCTTTTAATTTTTAAACAATACAAATTATGCTAAAAACATAAAGCAATAACTGGATTAAGATCTTATAAGCTTCTTAATTTATTTCAAAATAAATTAATAAATGTAAACACACTATCGTATCGATTCTTTTTACAGAATTTCATAGAGAGAATACTTCATATAACAATGTACTCTCCATATTAAAAGAACAGCAAATCTAGCTCGGGTAAATTACAATGAAATTGAAATGGTTATTTTCTGTCTACTGCAGGAGTATGATAATGGCTACCTTTCCGGATTGATTCATTGTATTCAGTTTGATGAATTTCAGATTTATTTCGATAGCAATTTGGCATAGCTACCAATAGTACCATAAAATTGATTCTTACTATACACCATTCGTTAAAATGATACTTTATTTAATATCACCAATTTATTTTAATTATGACCGAGTGAATAACGATTTAATCATAAAATCTATCTAAGGTTTTGAGTGCGTAGTGAGTTTGAATTCCTTTTAATAGTTGAAATCTACTATTTTCGATGAGCAAACATAACAATGCTGTGAATGTAGAGTATTCCACAGCGCAATATTTTATATAAAATGTAGGGTACGGCCTGATTTGCTTTACAACTTGCGTAAGCGTAACACGGTTCCGTATCCAACCAACTGAAAACATTCTTCATAAGCTCACATCCTCCAAGCAATTAAAGTTGTTTGAATCACGATAAAGTATAAATATCATAACATTTGGCGCATACTTATGCTCTTATTTATGAGACCAGTAAACAGCCATTCTTGTTCTATTCTCAGGAAATTTCATAGAACACAAATGTGGTTACATTTTGCTGGCGGCACGTAGACTAAAGCGATAAAATTTTACAAAACCTATACAAATATTTGTAAGTATATTTCAGCCTCATGTTTAATAAAGATTCGGCATCGTTACTAATTCCAACAACAGCGGTGAAAAGGTTTGGTTGTGGGTCGGGCGCTCGTATCGCAATATTATTTATGATCTTTGTTGGTCCAAACCAGATAGCGAGATATTGAACAACTACTATGTATACGTACTCTGCGCGCACGATCAGATCGTTTTAATCCTTTAATATAATAAGCTTGGTCTGTTCAAAGCCTGTTGCTCTGTGGTTTTTAGTTATATACACAAAGTAGAGTCAGTTTAAAGTATGTCCTTATATTGATACAGAGTATTAAATTATTGATAAGTAATAAATACTTTCAAATTAAATACGCCCTGCCTACATGCTACTTATTTAATTATTTAATAGGTATGCATCGCAAAATAACTTCGTTTCTAATATTCACACTGTCTCTTTTGTAATTTACGTCCTTTTTTATATCTTGATATACAAAGGATTGAGTACAGTTAATTATACATGCAAAAGTTAAGGAATGAAAATAATTTAATCCTAATTAAATAATGTAATTAAAATTATATATATTAGTATCAATATGTATATTTTTTGATACATTGTATTCCAATTGTATGTGGGAGTTGAGCAATCTACGGGACGAATTGGGTTAGCTCGCACCGGGGAAGTGTAGTACTTGCTACTGTGTTTCGTACAGTGAGTGGGGGAGCTAGAGGCCCGTTTCCTTTTCCCCATCCTTCCCAGCCTCTTCCTTCTTTCCAGTCGCCAATCCTTTCCTTATCCCATACTCATTAAAATGTTCATGGGCGGTGGTGATCGCTTACCATCAGGCAAGACACCGGCTCAGATGCCCGCTATGTCATAAGAAAAAATTATCAACCACCATGATATAATAAGATGTTTAGCAAAAATCGCTTAAAATTTGTTCATCCAATGGAGAGTTACGAGTACGACCGATACAGATATGTTCATATCCTTAAAAAGCGTTAAAAATGTATAGTTACAGAGTAGACATGTACAACATTATACAAATATAACCAGGAATGATTAGATTGATGACCAGAAAGTGACATAGATAAATGGTAAGGACGGTGAACATTCGTTATTCAGAGAAAAATGTAAGGTAAGGTGTTCGGAGACCGCTCCTACCCCACACGAGTATGGCCAGAGATGTATATGTATATTTAAATCTTTTAAGTGCAAAAAAGTAAAAATGTTATTAGTAGATGTTTAAACTAGCACGATAGAACAAAAATAGCATGATTTATATGATGAACCCAAATCCTAATGTTTTTGTTGTAAATTCGTTATTTAATAAAAAATAAGGAATTAAAGGTGTCTCCTTTGAGGGCTTTACTTAATTCATTAAGTTACATGAAATTTGACAATAATCTTCTTTCAAATAAATAATAAAAAAATAATTTCAAAATTATTAATAACTTAAATTTCATTTAATTGGCATTATTCGGGGTAAGATTTTCACAATTCCAGGGTCAGATGGGATAAAAACAAAAAATATGTTGTATTTTATCCAACTTCTCAAGTAACCCATACTGAATAATAGTTATGGGGCTATCCATGATGATGTGTTCCTTATAATATTAGTATAGTAACATACTTTAATATAATAGTCAATTCAATCTGTGGTACCGGTTAATACCTATTTCAGACACTAACTCCTCCAACTCTAGCAAATTTTTGATAATTCTATATGTATGTATACTGTCAGATGATTGTGAATTTTGAGGAGAAACAAATAAATGACTTGATTTTATTTAATTCAATACAAATTATCGTTTGTTTATGATATGTTGTATTAAATTACCATTATGTATATGTGCCTATTGTTCATAACTATAGTAAGAGATTGTTGTTAGCCGTTTGCACACGTTAAAAGTGACTTTGTCGCCAAACCACTCAATTGTAAAATCGTACCTTTTCTGAGGCAGTGACAACATGAATAATAATCTATCGAATTTTCTACAGCGAGGGATTTCCGAATACTCTATTTCTTAATCTAATCCCCCCATTCCTTTTTCTGTTTTACTTCCCTCCAAATCCATTCAAAGGTAGCACATGAAGGTGATATTTTTCTCATTTCTTTGTTTTATTTATATAATAACAACTGTCATGTTTACTTTTAAAAATAACCGAAATAAAATAACTTCAATACAATGGAATCTCTTTTAGTTATAAATTAATTTATTCAATACATTGTATAACGCAGTTAAATTGCTCAATTTTCGAGCTACATTTTTCGTAGCAACGCTGTATTGTGCCAAGTCATTAGTTATTTATGAACAACTTCACTTCAATACCATAGAGACATTTTGCCGAACTATTGAAATACTATGTTTCTACATTTAAATGCAGCCATTTCTCTGGACTTGAAAGGTTCATTTCCATTTTTTGTCGGGAACTGGAAACTAATAGATTTACGTTAGAAACATAGTAAAAGAAGCTGATTAGTTAGAGCACGTCGGTGAAACTCAGTGTCTAAAAGGAGACTGCTTTGCCTTTTCTTGATCGCTTTTTCATTAGTCTGTTCGTTATTTCTAGAATGTTTTTGTAAAGCAACTTTATCAAGTCTTCAGTAATCTCAAGGTTTTCTTTCAATTTAGTTAGTCTTGTTCATTCAATTGAACATTAAAGTTTTATTGAGGAAAATTAAATAAATACAAGACACATTGCTTCTTGGAATGGGACCCTTGACCCTTACAATCAAGTTTGTGAGTACACTAAACACTTACGCGATGTCAATTTACAAATGAGTTACTTTTCCAAATGATTTAATGTAAAAGTTTGGATGAATACTATTATTTTAAGCACTATAGCATGTACTAGAGTTTCCTTAAAAATATTATATAGTTACCAAGTTACACTTTGCTAAAATGTATATTATTTCTAAATATACAATAACAACAACGCCAATTAATTGAAGAAGTAGCAACACGTTGTGGTTACAGTAAAAGATCCACATCGCGAAATTCGTGTCGTGGGTGACATGCTAGGTCTTCATCTCAAAGGCATAGAGATGTAGACCTAGTAATGCCTTTTGCCTTTTGTTACACATATTTTTAATTTATTACAGATATGTTAAATGCCAGACATTTTATAATCTAGATTTTCAAATGAAATTAATTTCTTAGCCTGGCAATGAGCTGATATGACAAAAAATTAACAAGATTTATAAAAACTTAACTTTTAAAGAAGAAAGGCAATACCAAGACTTAATGATACCATAAAACAGAGATATGTCAATGAGGTACCTAACCCTAGCCCATTTTACTATTTCACTGCGAATCCCTAAAAACGTTAAGATAAGAAAAAGGCTAGTTCAAGAGTTTCATTAAATGAGTATTTTCCCTCTTTTAGTAAAATAAAACAAAGTTGTTTTCATAATATAATGAACAGTGAAATATCTTAAACGTGGAGAAGTTTAATTTGGGAAATACGAAACATATATAAATATATAAAATTCATATTGTGGGAGTCGAGCATGCTTCGGCACGAATTGAGCCAGCTCGCTCCGGGGAAGTACCACACCCCCACAGAAAACCGGCGTGAAATAATAGCTTGCTATTGTGTTTCGTATGGTGATTGGGGGAGCCGGAGGCCTATTTCCTTCTCCTAGCCTTTCCCAGTCCATTCCTTCTTTCCATTCATCAATCCTTTCTTTATCCCTTATCCCTAAAAAGCGTATTCTCAGAGGTCTAAGGTTAAGTAAGTCTAGAGGTCCTCTGTGAATGTTCATGGGCGGTGGTGATCGTTTACCATCAGGCGAACCACCAGTTCAGTTGCTCGCTATGACATAAAAAAAAACGAAAGAAAAGCACTTGGAGGTCGTGGGTATGTGGTACTTTTATTCTTAGACTGGGTCTGTCTAAGGGTCAGTTCGGGACGAAGTAGCTTTGCTAAATTGATTTTATGTGTATTGCGGACTTAGTCGCCCGGCGCTGTATTAGTGTCTTTGTCGCGGGGATACTTCTACTTTAATGGAACAGTTTCAGTTTTACGTTAAACGTTTTATTACGTCCGACAACCCATTTCGGCTTTTAATTAAATTTATATTCTAATATATTTTACTAGTCAACGTTCTCTGTCGCTAAAGACAAAAATATTAATAACATATACTATTGTACTAAAATTTATTTTATGTAATTAAACTTCGATGCAACAATATATATAAAATTTACATAAATACAAATATTTTATTTTTGGGTGTATTAACCTCGTTATTACTTTGATTCAAACGTTTATAGCGAGGCCGTATGAATCTTGTTTGCTCGGCGTAGCGGTCGTGGAGAGGGCTCGACGCCCTGAGAGCGGCCCAGTGCAAATAGCCTCACATTTCTTGCTACAACCCTCTCGATCTGACAACCGATATATAGGGACTATCCTTATGAAACATGTAATAAAAGAAAATATAAATATCTGCCTAGAATAAAACAAAATTCGTAATGGTCAATACCTTAATTTCATGATATGTTTCTCATGAATGTCGGACATTTGACAGATGTTTAAAAGTTTTGCTTTTATAAATGCTGCTTTTGGCTTATTATTGTACCGAACAAATATTTTATAAAAGAAGATTAATGACGTGTCGATGAAAGTTGATTAATTTTCATAAAACTGGCTGAGGCTTTTTGGTCTGTGATAAAATGCTTTTAGTTATTGATGCTGGAAAAAAATTTATTAATATTTTATCACGTAGTAAAGTCGCTTCCCACTGTCTTTCCTTGTTATGCACAAAACTTTAAAGCTACGCAACGGACTTCGATGCAGTGTGTTCGATGAGTGATGCGGTTTTTATAATAGATGAAGTGTTTTATATAAATCGTCTAATCATATCCTCACATTTGACATTGTTTTGGATTGTATTAAAAGTGAAAAAAAGAATAGGATAAAATGGTTACTATTTATATTAGTTTAGGCATGCTCGCCATAAAATTTGTCATTTTCCGATCTTACGGGTTAAAAACTAGGTATTCATTTCATTATTATATTTGTTTTATGTTTTTCCGTGCGATAGGTAAGCAAAACATATTATAACTCACCTTTTTTATATTTATCTGCGGGAAAAACAGAAAGACACAACTTCAAGGTTCAATATTTCTAGTAAAATAGTAATTTGTCACGATCTCTTGAGAATGATGACATAAAAAATAAAAGTCTTATAACCGTGTGGTTAATTACCTAGCCACCACAGGAAAAATGCTTTCAAAGAAGCTATGTCTCATTAAAATGCTTCGGAAGACCGTTGGCTCATGGCTGGTTGGTGATTGATGACGCTAATTCGCACTCGTCTGGCCGCCACCGTGCTCATACCGCTTGCGACCGCAACGTACCGTGCCGGACACTGCCGTCACCGCTGCGGTCACCACAGCTTTATCTTGTCGTCATTACACGATGATATAACCATTTCAATTTATCTTAATGGCATTTTGAATGTTTTAGTTATGTTGTTTTTATCGGCTCCGGTTTCTTTTTCAATTCGTGCATTCAATAAATTTATTTTCTTTATTTTGATTGTCACGGAACCATTGTAAATTTCAAAGGTTTCCTTGAGTATTTTTTACCGCTAAACCGAAAAGTCGGTTTAAGATTTAACCCTCATAACAATTTCTTTAGCAGTTAAATGGAATATTTTAATCTCAATTTCGATATAGGTACCTACCGCAGCACCTTAATTCATTTAACATAGGGATGCCATTAATTTAATTTGTTACGGAGAGAATACGAGTGTGTTCTCCTTATTTTAATGAAACCGCGAAGCCGTAACGAGTCTGTTGGTATTTATCAATTAAGTTAGAAGAAATAAATTCTGCTCGTAGGTAATTAATTAACACTGTGAACACCTGCGAGAGATCTGCGAACTTAGATAATCTAAGTTATCACATTTGTGAGACACACAACTTCACTAAATAAATTGCAAATTGGAACACAAACATCATACTTGGTTAATATACTGTTAATGGTAATAAAACTTTGAAATGGCGTAGTCTAGAACTTCGATGTCGGCTTTCTGCTTGCTATTTTGAGCGGTCTCTCAATAGGTTTCATCTAGTACAATAAAACAGTTTTTAAATTTTAATAGGTAACGGTAAATACAATATTAAAGTTATTCAATGTTTTCTAGCACAGATTTATTTTATATTCTATAGAAGACTTTATGTGTACCATACAATTTACTTTGTAAACCAATTTCCACTTAATATATAAAGTGGAATACAACGCTGTAGTCTATGAATGTGTATTTCCAATGCGTGATTCAGTATTGATAATTAATCTACATCTCTGATAAATAAATCAAACATGAAATTGAATCGAGCGATGGTACAATTTATTACGTAAGCGATCGATCACTGCCGCTTCCAGAACCGACGAGATCTGGGTAATCGGGGGATGTTATCTTCGGCCAGATACGACGGCGATGCTCAAAGCTCACGTTAGAAAAGATTAACATGTTGCCCGCAAATCGACGTTAACATTTCAGAAAATATCAGGGAACCCTCTCGCTTTAAGCTATTAATACCCGTATGAATTTTCCGATCACTGCTCACGTGCCATCTTAGAAATAAGTTATTTCTGCAAACGAAGTAAATATACTTTTCGCTTCAGACCGTTTGAAGTAAGACACAATAAGCTTAGCGTCTACATTGCCGGCAACGGGAAAACGAAATTGGCAAAACGAGCTACGGAACATATCTTTGACCTTTTGAGATTGTTTTTCGGAGTTTTATCTTGTTTTGTATTGATAAAAGCCTTTTGATAATATCGAAGTGTGAAATATAAATAGGGTATTTTTGAATCTTTGACTTTGAAAGATTTCCTTTATTTGACAGTTGTTATTGTGAGCCTGTGATGGTATTTACAAGCTTATTTGGTTACACAAGCGTTTCACAAAGCGAAAAAGAAGATGGGCCATCAATCAGCGCCGTGACACGCAAAACCTTTGTATACTGCGTTTTTACGAAAATTCTGAAACTGATATTAAAAAAAATATAGCTAGCGATTGACTTCTCAATTAATAGAATTTAGAGGGTTTTAAAATAGTCTTCTTTATACGATAGGATGATAACGAGTTGACGAAGGATTTAAAAATCAATTAGCAACAAAAATTTGAAAATATCGTCTGTTGTTTGTTTTCACAATGTATGTAAAGAGATTATCCAATCAACGACAATTTATAAGCCTTTAATCATCATTCAGTGCATTATCTAATTATAGTTGTTAATCACGTTGCCAGTATTCAGCGGAGCAAGCGATGGAGCTTGTAAATTTTGTTTAAAATTGCGTGGCTGTTGTCGTGTTTGTGTTCCATTAAATTTTACGAACGGGTTAGGTTTGTTAAGATAAACATTTTCAACTGCCTACTCCGTTGTTTGCTCAAGCTTTATAGATATTAAATTACTATACCTAGAGCTCGTTGAGGTAAAAGTATCACATTTAAGAGAACGCTTCATTTTAATGATTATTTTGTTTCAGGTCTGGTAATGATTGCTCCACTTTCAATCAATTATAAGGAAAGAAAATCATGATTTGGGTAAGTAATATGGCAATCACAATTACAATCCATACAAAATTTATAACACGCGAAGGTATTTTATCAAACTCCTTGAAAATATTAACTATATTTACATCACTAATTGAAGATTCATACTCCTAATAGTTATATAGAATAAATTAATTTTAAGTATTAATCTCTAAGAATATAGTCAATCGACGGCATATCTTTACGTTGAATATTATTTACAACGCCAGTGGCCGCGAGCCAGAGAGAAGAGTATTGTTGTAAGATGAGTCGGTGTGTCGTCGGGCGGTGCGCGAGAGCAACACGGCGGACCGCGTGATGCGCGGCGGCGCCCGCGTTGCCGGCGGCGCGTCGCCCGCGCTCACGCCCGCGCTGTGCGCGTGATGCGCACGGACCGCGCCGCGCTCTACGCGTGGCTCGTCTGCTGCGCTGCTGCGATATCCACGCACAAGTACAGCACGCGCATCGTGCGCACCAAGTACGGCCCGCTGCGCGGCATCGTTGTACACTCGCACCCGCAAGTTGAAGCCTACCTGGGTGTGCCGTATGCCACACCACCACTTGGTAGTCTTAGGTAGGTTTACTGATGGTGATGTTTAGCTTAAATTTTTGATGGGGGCTATTGGGTAACTCGAATAATAATAATACATCATAGTAAAAAAAGATACATCCTACTTTACTTAAAGGTTAACTTTAATGAAAATTGGTTTTAAACTCATCCTGAGTTCTTCTGTCGCCAATTTGAGACATAAACATGTTTTTGTTAGATTTTCTCAATCAGGCAAAAAATATATAACACTATAAAATATTTAGCTTGACTTAGAATATACATTTGTTTTTGTCTTTAAGGTCATTAATTTTTAGCAGTTGTGTTGATTGTTTTATAGTAATAATTGTTTTTATTTTTTTTATCAATTTTTTATTTTATAATCACCTTATAATTAGAGCATAGCTATAAGACTGAGTGTGAACAGATACATGCCGCCGGTGACCCCATCGCAGTGGCGCACGACGCGGCTGGCGGACGCGCTAGGGCCGGCGTGCCCGCAGGTGCCGCCCGCCGCCGCGCCGCACGAGGACGCACTGCTGCTGCACCCGCGCGCGCGCCTCCGCCAGCTGGAGCGCCTACTCCCCACGCTTGCTAACCAGAGCGAAGACTGCCTTTACGTTAACCTATATGTACCTGTTAATGGTATGTCCTGATTAAATATAATTTGGGACGTTTGATTTCATATTAATAGCTTATTAATATATATAATCTACTCACTACAGTTTGAGTTAAGGATGTCAGATATGATGCAAAATGAATTTCTTTTTTGTGTTCAATTAATATCACAGTATAAAGTGTCACAGTTATTTCATTGGTGTTAACTTTTTAAATCTTCATGCCTAAAAACTACGAAGGTTTTAATTTACTTAGATATTTCATTGTGTAGTTACATTTTAAAAACATTTTAGTTTCAGAGAATGAAAATTTTGTCCCTTTATTTGATAATGTAATATTAACGCGTTTAAATTTCTCGTTTAGGTCTAAATTAGTTTAGTTGACTTTGCACGGTAACATAGGTGTAGTCTATTCAGCCGAATATGGTGTAATTAATTTTACAATAGCCTTGTCGAAGCCGGCACTGTTAGTGCCGGCTTGTGTTATACGTAAAAGCACGACATTAATCCTATAGACATTCTAATCAGCATTTCCCTCCGATATGAACAACAAAACAATAACATTATAATAGACGCATTAGACATGCAGGTGGGCGATTCTCAAAAGTCTCGCGGTGCTCGTTAATCCATGCCAGCGGCTTATTCATAATTTATTCACGTCATTTCCCGTTAATTCAGTGTCCGCTAAATAAGATACTATTCAAATATTCATTGGTATGCTCGCACAAGGTAATAACATTTTCATATGTTTAAAATTCGCGTTCAAAAGTTCACATGCTTACAAGATTGTTAACTGTCTAGTGTATAGAGACTTATTTACCGGTGTGAAAATAAAATACTTAATTAAGAAAAAGGAATCCAGGAAGGCATAATTATCTGGAGTGGAAGAAGGGTGAGGAGACAAAGGGTGTCGAGGCCTCAATTCCGTAGTGCATTGCAGTGCATCATGCCCCCTGCAAGCAGTGCGGAAGTGAGGTTAAGGCACTCTAAACCTACGATTCAAGATACAGAAGAGGGATGGTTCATTCGCCGTTTCTTAACTAATTTGTTCGCCTCTCAACATCTGTGATCTTATAATGCTTGTCTTATCCGTATTTGTAATAAGCGATATTGCTTCGTACGACTTGGAAATAAAATGTTTCCAGCTCACACGTTTCGTAATGTGATTTATATTTGAGTTTTTATATTATATTTTGTGTTTCATTACTTTTTTATTAATTCTCAACTATTCGAGTGTTATTGACATACGAAACATGAAATAAATAATAAAATAAAGTTTACTTGAACCATAAAAGAAATACACTGCAGACATTGACTTACATGAATTATGTAGGTACATTACAGTTTTATAGCTTAATTTTTTAAACAATGATCTCTTACATAAAAATATCTCTTACATCTTTTTCAAAAAAATTATATTTAAATTGTAATTAAATTCCGACATTTAGAGTTGAATAGTTCGATCAATGCGAAATTTTATACAATAAATGCTTGTATCGATTTCAATGGGTTATTTTTTTCAATAGGAGCAGAAGTTGAAAATGAAAAGGCTGGATTGCCATGCCTGGTGTTTGTGCATGGGGAGTCTTATGAGTGGAGTTCAGGCAACGCGTATGACGGCACTACTCTAGCAGCTCATGGCAACGTCATCGTAGTAACTATCAACTTTAGATTAGGAGTTTTGGGTGAGGATGCATTTAATGGTTTTAAATATAATCAAGTAGTTTAAAGATTTATGTTAACGATAAATGATTTGAAAAATGTGAAAGAAACTTCTGAAGAATCAACTTTTGAATTATAGACGTGTTACTAACGAAAGTTGGGAATGGTAAATTCTTATTGAGAATCCTGTAATATTTCATTTAATAATATTTGCATGTTGGGGAAATAATTGCGTGATATTTGCCGACATTGCCCTCTCCCCAAAGAGAGATTAAATGAGATTCTACTCAACCCCCTCGCCTCCTTGTACCTCTAATATTCCTCAATTAATGAATATATTCAATATCAGTACATATGTAGTAACAAATACAGTTTATTTGTTTTTACATTTTAATTATGGTAGTTTTAACCTTTTACCTTTTAGGCTTCGAAAAACTTAATTAATCAGACGTTAACCTTCTTACAGGTTTTTTAAAAACTGGTGCTAAAGGGTCAGCTCAGGGTAATTTCGGCTTAATGGATTTGGTCGCCGGATTACATTGGTTGCGGGAAAACCTCCCTGCCTTTGGGGGCAACCCTGAGAAGGTGACTTTGATGGGTCATGGCACCGGCGCTGCTCTTGCCAATTTCCTGGCCGTTTCACCTGTTGCTAGGGGTGCGTTTACATAATATAACATATGTATTGAATTCCTAATCGGTAATATTACGCTAAAATAAAAAAATAATTTCTCCTATTTTAAAACTCAACCATTTCTTTAATAAAATAAACATGAAGGATTTAATTATCGCTCCTTCTGTTCTCTCATTCATTCGAAAGAGTCATATATTATCTGGTTATGTTTCCATAATCGCCATTGGCGACTCCGCAAATGGCAGCCGTTCACGATTGACGTATGGGACTGTGGGACAACCATTGTTCGTAATTAGACCGAGCCACGGCAGATTTCATTGTATTTTCATGTTTGAGATTCGCTTACTTCCATCGTTCGTTAATGTAATTAAATCCCTGCTTAATAGCCACATTTTAAAAGCGCAAGAAATTTTCTTTGTCAAATATAATTTTGTAATTAGGTCAACATTGAGTTACATCGTGAAGAAAAAGTCGTTTAAAGAATTGTAAGGATTTGTCTTTTATGCTAACCGAGATGTTTATACAGCGAGACTCATTATTAAATGGTTCATTTCGGAAATAACAAAATTAAATTAGGTTATCTGTTTCAGAGCTATTGAAGCGCGTCATTTTGTTAAGCGGGTCGGGGTTGAGCTCGTGGGCACTGCAAAGGGAACCGCTTACAATAAAAAGAAAGGTATGGTACGGGTGTATATTAGGACCTTTGTTTATATTGATCTGAACACTGATATATAATTGATTAAAGACTCTCATTTAATTCAACATTGATAGGTAAAATTAACTTTTAAGTCAAAATTACGTTTGGTTTTATCATTGAATAAGTGTTTTATCGCTTTCTTAGGTTCATGATTAGCTTGCTCTTAAAGTAAAACTTATTAGATTTCTCTTATTCTGTTTACAAGTGTAACCCGGAAGGGTATGGCTATTTTATGATCGACAAATAAAGCACATTCTAAGTGAGCTCACAAATGATTGTTTTCTCGCAGGTAGCAGAACAGACAGGTTGTCATGGAGACCTACTCGAGGACGACTTAGCGCCGTGTCTACGTAATAAGCCGCTAGCAGAATTGCTTGCGGTCCGTTTAGAACCACCACGTTTTCTTCCTGGCTTCGCACCCTTCGTTGATGGCACTGTTATTGTCAATCCTTCGTTGGTAAGCAAAAGATACCCATACTTTTTAGATTTAGAATATACATATGCCTATTATATATATATAGGAAAAGTAATGCAATAATAGGTAAAGTAATGTCGCAATCTATTACAATACTTTCAATTATCCGCTTTTCTAATTGTCTCATGTTATTCAAAATACAACTCTCGTATTAATTAGACAGACATATCAGTACAATAAAACACTAATATTTGCTTTTGTATCAGGGGCCTCCGCCAACAGATAGTTCGAGGTTAGGAGCCGGTGCGGCGGCCGTAGCGACCGCAGCTGGTCATGAATTAGCCGACTTTCCTCACAGAGAACTGCTCTTTGGCCTTACTACGACAGGTAAATACCTTTAATTTACCATTAAGAAGTATTAAACGCAATTAGTTCCTCCGATGTAAAATTGTACTAGGAATATTCCTAATTTCATATTAAAGTATAACATGTAGGTAGGTATATGACACCGTAAATGACCGAAATGCAGCGTATTTTAAGATACACCTGTGCTTGGTAAAATTCCCTAACATTAATATCGGATTCTAACAGTGACATGTATACTCAAATAACGTTTATAACGTTGCTCTAAATAGTTGTTATATCATTCACGATTCATGTGCAAAACGATTCAAAAATTTGTAATACTACAGAGTTCCAACTTTTAATTAAATAGACGTGAATGCCAAACCGTCGGCTCATAAATTTATGCAAATGAATGACATGCCATTACTTGCAGAATCTTACTTGGAATTCAATGCTCAAGACTTGGAGTTTGGCTTCAATGAGAGCCGGCGCGACCGCATTCTGCGCACCTTCGTCCGCAACGCGTATTACTACCATCTCAACGAAATTTATTCAACTCTTAAAAACGAGTACACCGACTGGGATAAGCCTTTACAGAATCCACTAAGTGTGCGTGACGCCACTCTTGAGGTATGCTAATCGTAAATTTTATTGTGTCGGTGGTAATGAAGTTTTACTCTTATCGATTATAAAATTTAATGTGTCAAAAATAAAATTCCCATATATATATAAGGTATTTACTTTAAAACAATTATCTATCAGTTAGTCTTTAATGAGGTCGGTAGTATAGCTTCACTTTGTGTAATCCCAGTACAATAATATATTAATAATGTAATATCATTAGATTATTTTTTTATTATTGACAACGACCAAATCGTTAAAATATTTTCTCATTAATATCTTAATCAAAAGCATCGAGATAATGATATACCTACATTTTCCACGGGGAAATAAGAATATGTAGGGCAAAAGGTCGAACTCGCGCGTTATAATGAAATTTGCGATTTTTATAAAAAAATTTAATCCAGATATCCTATGTATTAAACAAGAGTTAAATTATGTTTCATAATTTAATCAATTTTATCACCCATTGTACGTACACAATACATGTCGTTACAAGTAAGAAAGATTTAATAATTAAAAGTAATCAAGGCATATTTAATAATTTAATTGAATTCATAAAACAATAGAGAGTAAAGCAATTAATTTACGTTCGTAAATTAAACTTGAGATTACTAATTTCTTTACAACTTTAACACAGGCTTATCAATTCACAAAGCATTAAATTTTAATCAAAACAAAATATGCGAATGTCTGCATTCCGGCTTAATGTATTTATTTCGGCAGTCCCTTTTAAACGATGTGGGTTTAGGGAGCAGGGCTTCTGCGGCCCTAGTTGGAATGATTAATAAACCGTCGTGCCCTCCATTTTTTATTTTAAACAATGGGATGTGTAAAATAACGTTTGTTTAGAAATCATTGTTTATTTTGGAGATTATCCTTTTTTAATTTCAGTTATGTCGTTATAAGTATTTCATGCATCTATTAATAAAAACAAAAAAAACTTTTAATAAAAGCATTTCAATGTTTTCTATAATATTCAGCTTAAATGAAGTCGATTATGGTGTTATGAAGGATCTTAATTTAATCCTCAAGAGATTTTTCGCAAGTCATTGGTGCGGCACGACGTTGCCGCTCTACTAAGTTAATGAAGGCCGTATATGTTGCCATTTAATGGCTTATTGCGAGACGATTATATATGTGACATAAATGATTTGATTTTCATTTGTTTGTGATATGTTCTATTTAATTTGTAAAACTGGAGACGTTTAGGCCACGATATAGTTACATTTATTCAGAAGGAATTTGACAAACAATTTAGAATGAAAAAGCAGATGAAACCATCCCTTCTAATGTTTGTTATTAATTCGAATGTAACTCTGTCTTTCTGTCTCGGTCACGCCTTTATTACTGAAAGCTTAGCTTTTATTATATAAATCCTACAGGAACGGGAATCCTTTGACTACGCGGAGAAGCCGAGGGCGGGAAGTTAATAATAACTAAGATATATATTTTTAGTTCTTAACAGAATGTTGTTAGCATCATAATGCATATTAACATACGCATAAATGTTTGCCTTTAAACAGATTCTTAGCGATGGTCGCACTGCAGCACCTTTGATACGATTGGGTTATCTCCATGCACTCCGCCGCGGTACCACGTACTTTACACATTTTCACTACCTTTCGCAAGACAAAGACTATCCACAGGTAAATAGTTATTTAACATGATAATCGAAAGTATATATAGAAATAATTATTTTTTACAAAAATCTGAACCGCCTTTGAATTGTCAGAAAAGCCAAATTAAAATGGGACCACATGGCAGGCACCAGGTTTTAAATGAAAAGTATCTTAAAAATCGGTTGACCCAGTAATAAAATGAAGTAACAAATATAAAAATACAGTCAAATTAACAACCTCCTCCTATTTTAGAAGACGATTGAAAATGACTTAAATGACAAAACAAAACACACATGAAAACTCGTGTGTAATTTTTTGTACAGTAGAAAAATTATTATATCTTGGTTTAAGTTGGTAAGGCAGCTGTAGCCTGGAGCGTGCGGATAGTGTAAAATTGTATTCAAATGATTATAAATGACGTTAAACGTTAAATGGGTCCATGTTCATAAATTGAGTAATAATGTAAAAATCATTCTATTTTGCTCTTTTAAAATGTATTTTCATTTGATTATCAGCGGCCAGGATCCGTGCATGGCGAGGAGTTACCGTTCTTTTTGGGAATGCCTCTATCACAGAGTTACCATCATTTGAATTTTACGTCACAAGAACAACGCGTATCAAAGCTTTGTATGCATTACATTGCTAATTTTGTTCGAAATGGGTAAGTTAATTTTTTTTTTTGTTCTATTGAGACAAAGTGAAAAGCGGTCATATTTCAAAAAGTTATGCATAAAAAATACATTGAATCAATAAGACATTACAGCCACCACTATGGCTTCCTAATAAACACAAAATATTTAAAAAAGATCACAGAAAATCACAAATAATCTCGACCTCTTTTAGAGATAAAGGTGTTAAAGTTGTAATTTGGGTACTGTTAATTTATTTATTAAACGTGTAAAGTGTTTCTGTGTAACAGTTTTATGGTCCTTAAACACAAATATAAATAACTTACCGAAGCACAAATTTAAACAGAAATCCCAACGATCCATCTGCGACACCACCTCCAAGTCCAATAATGGGAGAGGCGGTGCCGATGGGCGCTGACGATATTCCTTATTGGGATACATATGATACAATAAACCAGCTGTATATGGAAATAGGTAAGTCCTGTTCTAATTTGATATCGTCATACTTCTTCTTATAACGATTTAAAACGTACCCAATTTGACACCTAGGTACTAAGCCCGGAATGAGAAGTCACTATCGCGGTCACAAGATGTCATTATGGTTATCCCTCATACCGCAATTGCATCGACCCGGCTCAGACTTGCCAGATGCCGCTATGAGACATCATCATTTTCAAGACGATAACGCAAATTATTATGAAGGTATGATTAGGGGGCCTCATAATATATACCCAGATGTTTTCGTGGTTGTTTGTAATTGCAGTTTTATAACTCCGTAAAAGTTTATATTTATGCATATTTTATAAGAAGCATCTTTAAAACTTATCACTTTCCTAGGTGCAGTAAGACCACAATCAATGTCCCGGACTCATGTACCACACGTAGTCAATATAGCCGGTGGACGAGACAAAAGCACTCCTCCTCCTCGATCTGCATCCCCAAAACCATCCCCGGCTCCACCGGCGTCCACCGAATGTCCTCCAAATGCTACGGCTACTCCAGTGCAAACGGATGATGCTCTTTTGCGTCGTCTCGCATCTTCGCATTACCAATCGTACACCGCTGCTCTTACAGTAACTATTGCTGTTGGATGCTTTCTATTGCTACTAAATGTCCTTATTTTTGCTGGAATATATCACCAGAGAGGGTCAAGGCCTCGACGCTGTAAGGATGATTTGACTGAAGCGGGCAGTTCTTCTTCGTCAGACAATTATGACGGAAAGTTAGATTTCGAAGTGCATGCCTTTGAAGGGAAAGGGTTCGGATTTGAATGCAAATCAGCACATGTGCCTCGCGGATTGGGTTCGAAATTTGATTTAAGAACTTTGTCAGATTCTGGTGAACCTACATTCGGAGAATATAGTTGTTACGATGAAAAACATCTAGCTGCGCGAAGATCATTACCAGACGTGAGTGTTGGAAGTGCTATTGATGCCGGCAGTGTTGTGTGTATCGATACTCAGAAACCGGATATACAGAAAATAGAAGCACGTATACAGGAAGCCGTAGCGAGAACTAGTACAAGTACGTTCGAACCACGTGTCGTAGATAGTTCGACCCAAGTGAAATTCGGTCCTCTAAACGATGGTAATGAATTACTTTCAGAAACAAATGGTGATTCAGAAAATGGGACCGCTAGTGGCTCAGGGATTTTAAGAGTTCCTCCTGCACCGACGACACCAGCACCTCCTGGTATCATGAAGAAAAGAGTTCAAATTCAGGAAATATCCGTATGAGATTTACAGAAATTAAGCACTGCTGAAGTGGTGGTTAATGAAAGGACAAAATTATAGTGTTGTTAATGATATTCTAAGGTGTAAATATTGAAGCTAATAATTATGATAAATTGAAATATGTATATAATCTATCTTTATGTTTTTGCTGGTGAGTTTTCCGAACTTTTTATTATTTATCGAATCTATAAAGTATAAGCACAACTTGCTTTATTTTTATCAAGTGAAATCGTAACAAGCAAAGAAGACCAATAAAACTTTAAAGAATAGTTGAACATCGATTTGAAAACGTGTTCTGTTTTTACGTAAATGTATCCTTATGCCATTATAGATAGGAGATTACAATTTTGTAACATGAACGGTTAACGTTAGTTATATAAACATATTCATACACACCAACAAATGTGAATATAACAATAATAATAATATATAGTGCAGATAAGACTAAATAACTTGCCAATATTTAGGTGTACATACAATAAATTTATCAAAGTGTTTCAGAGATGTAGACTACATAAGGAAAATGCGTATGTTGTGATTTTTTGTAAATTTATTTAAGTAACGTACTAAACCTGTTAAGTGTGTAGTTTTTATAAGTAAATATAAAAATTATGATACTCTTATGGGCGAGTCCATTTGCTACATAGTTATTTGTTATCTTACTTTATGTAAACATGAACATTTTGAGGTGAACAGGGTAATGTGTCACAATTTCTCTTCCTACATCAACTCGTCATCCTAATGATTTAATTTCTGATTCATTATTAAAAGGAATCAACCCTGTAATTAAAAAAAAAGATTTTTCGTTTAATATCTCTTTTTATAGCATTTCTATTTGGTTGAAATGTGACATAATGACGGCCATGTTTACTCCTTTGCTCTAATATTTTTAGCACTTGAACGCGATTCTTTAGAAACTTATATAAATGGCCTAAACCATAAGAAAATCTTATTAAATTCTAGCTTCTGCAAACGACTCGTCCATATTTTATCTTTGCAGGAATTGATGATGATTAAGTGTCTAAAGTGAACGATTTAAAAATAGGATAATGATGTGACCATATTGTGACAAAATGTGAATGCAGAAAATACAATTTGTGTTACATACCATATGTCGATATGCCCAACCTAATATGGAATTGAAAATTATTGAGTTTTAAACCATTTATTAAATTTTATGAAAGTTAATTCATATAAAAATCTTCTATGTTTTATTTCCTCCAAGGAATTGCATGAGTATTTTTAATGTTTTTATCGTTATTCTGTGTACGTTATATTTAAGTACGTAAGTTATTATTATAATACATAATATATTATATACATTATATATAGAACAACGTTAGTGTCTATTAGTATGTTCTCGTTGATTCTCCATAACATTATTAAAATTGTATTATAAATAATTATGGTTGTATGAGTTTACGATTTAAAACCGTAATTCATACAGGTTATGTTATCAAAATGCGTTTTAAATGCAAATATAACATATGTATACACATATATCATATTGGTCACAAAAATCTTGTACCTAGAAGCGTTTCAGTACCTTTCATGAGACGTAACATTGGTTATTAATGTAAATATGAACTAATTGAACAAAAAATCAACATTTTGTTACAATTTGGAGTTAAATGGAGTGCGTAAAATATAGTATTGAATAAAGTTTTGAAACTAATTAAAGAATTTCATTTAAAGAGCACCTGACCCATATATGCGTTGAAAATCACATCAAAGCGAATAAATTTACTGAAAAGTTTTATGCATAATTTAATTAAAACGATTGAACGAGTAGACAAGAACGTGAAACTTATATTAAATAGACTAATATGGGAAATGATGACTTCACATCTATAGTTAATGGCAGTGCTAAACCGCAGGTGGCGCTGCGTGATAATTCATTCAGTGTGTTGGTTGGCGATAGTTACTTCAGAACTAAACGATAATACAGCGGCTATTCGCAAAATGCATTGCCAATTGTGATTCCATTGAAATATTCCAGTGATTAATACGAACGGCATTCAGAGTATAGCGTATTGATCGATCGAAAATAACGAGTCTTGTTAGCATCACTCTACTAGAATACTATTTACGATACGATTTACCTTAAGCTTAGCTCAGTCTAATGATTAGGTATGTTACAAAGTTTTTGCAAATTATTAATATAATTTTATCGTCGTTTTAAATGAAATGATAATGATGCTTGTAAACAATTGTTAATGTGCGGATTATGAGGTAATTAGTAGAAAGAGATACTATGTATACGATTTATACACGCTCAAATATACTCAAGTGCATAATCCCTTTGTTAGTTACAGTTGTTCAATAGACGATATCAAGTATTTGTAATAACCCTTACAAAAGCTTAATTAGATATAAACCTTCGCATAGCGCATAACATTTATCGTCCTGCTATTAGAAATATTTTTATTAGTTGCTTGTTTGTCTTGTTATTAGTGTCAGGAATAAAATAAATTTTATAATTATCAAACGGTAAAAATAAACAATAAAAAAATTAAACATGTTCGATTATATTGCAGAAGAAATTAACTGGTATATCGGCTCTTAGGCATACTAAACAAAATCAGATTAGATAACTTCTCTTGACTTACTTCAATTGTAAGGAATTGTGAGAAATCCGGATTTGCAAATCGTTTCTTCATTTTCTTGTACTACATTAATATTGTATTAGAATATTCGCCAATTTCCCTTTTCGAAGTTTAATTTATTCCTACAAGTTGTAAAGTCTGAGGAAGCAAACTTTACTTAGCAGTTTATTTCAGATCCTACTTCATAAAACAGTACCACAATCTCCGCTTTATTTTAAGAGTTCCTTTTAGGTTTGCACATAAACTTTGCAACAACAAACTAAAGCGTGTCTGCATTTTAAAACTTTACATGACATCATATAAGGCTAAGTACTGTATTAATGAATATTTAAGTACTAATACAGAAATATTGTCAATATTTCTGTATATACTTTCTTTGTAAGGAAGAATTTTTCTCAATTAAAGAAAAGCCGCAAACAACTGTTATCGTAATCAATTAAACCAATTCATGTCACATATAGGTACAGATAAAAAATAAGTCGGAAGTTACTGAAAAATAATTACGTTCACATTGGACATGTGAACAGTTTGTAACAAGCGAGGAGAGCGAATGATGCGGACCGTGAAACCTTCAAATTGAATTTTAAGCATCCAATTTGTTTGCGCTGGGCCGTCTATACGAGGTTATATCAACGCAAGCATAGCCGCTCCAGCCGCCCGCCCGTGAGTTCCCACACTCGTAAACGATTTTTGCCAATCCATACCGTGATTTCGAGAGGATTTTAAAACAAGTAATTTATTTACATCACGAGCGTGTGTATATTATGCATACAATCTGTTTTATACAGTTTAATACAATTTCTATTTTGTTTATGGAGAGTTCGAGCCCGCATTTTTTTATAGATTTATTATTTTTAATTGCATGTATATCCAACACATTGAAATATGTAATAGTAGTGTGTGAAGGAACATTAACTAATAATTATGATAATTCATCGTCATGTAACAAATACACGTGTTTCAGTTTTATGGCAAGGGACGACATGTGAGTGAGAAAGGTTGTAGCTGTTACCTTGACGGAAACTATTTCCCTTAATGGAAATGATTCTTCATTTTACAGATGTCGTGGTTAAGTAAGGTTAGTTGGAGTGTCGTTTCTGACTCAACTTGACATTTTATGGAAGTCTAACTATTTTAATGTCATTAATATAATGATTGAATTATAGATATAAAAGTATCGTTAGATACATATAATTTTAATAACTATAGGATCCAATAAATTAATGATTTCATATAAATTTGAATAAAATATTCGCATATTCGGACTCAGACAAAGGAAATTGTACAATTGAAGTTCATTGTAAGTGTACAAAATATGAAAGATTTTTCGGCAAACAATATACTCACATACAATTGTATGTAGACCTGATTTTTATAGCTATAGCTAAACGTTTGGCCATTATTTATTTATTTTATAGTAGTAGGTATATTTATTTTTAAGGGAACCTTGGATGCAATTAAAAACGCATAAACTATATAATAGTACGATTTTTTAAAAGTGAAAATTATAAATTATAGCCCAAAGATACCCAGTCCGAGTGTATTTAAGCCTTTCATCTCTACTAATATTATAAATGCGAAAGTAACTCTATCTGTCTGTTACGCTTTCACGCCTAAGTCACTGAACCAATTTTGACAAAAAATTTTATGAAGATAGAACTGAACTTACTTAACTTACTTAACTGGAAAGGACATAGGATACTTTTTGTCGCGAAAAAAGGGTAGAAAGGGTTGAAAGAGGGGATGAAAGTTTGTATGAAAGTTCGTTATTGTGAAACCGATTTTAATGAAACTTGATATGAAGATGGAGCTAAACGTGGGAAAGAACAAACCACACTTATATACTTTTTAATGCGAAGAAAATACTCTTTACCATGTCGCATGATATAAGCGAATTCTACGCGGGCGAAGCCGTGGGCGAAAAGCTAGTATTATTATAAACTGTATTATACTATATTATGTATCCAATAAAAAAGTGCTCATATAGATCTGCTACCCTTGTATAATTTATTTCTTTATTGCAATCGGTTATCCGATTTCAGCCTCTGACCCCAAGCTAATTGATCGAGGTCAAGTACAAGATCTCGATTTACGACACCGACTTGCTCCCCAGTGAATTATCACCCCCCATATCTTAACTACGAGAGTCAAATTACGCAATTATAACCAAAAGAACGTTATATTTCTGGCGTAATGAGACACATTTTCCGTTTAATAATTACCTGTGGGTACGCAAGTTTGACATTTATCTAGATTTGTGTTTAAATATATATATTAATAATTTTTGTATAATGTTATATATATACTGGCAAATTGTATAGGAGAATAGCTTATTTATGATCATGATGTAATTAACATTTAAACATGTTACTAGGCTTTTGTGCTATCAACTGAATACTTGTACACTTTTCAAATATTTATGGCAATGAAAAAATCTAAGCCACGGTTTTCCAATTTGTATATTGTAAACGATGTTGAGTTTACATGTGTAATAAGATTTTTGCCAAGATAGCTCTTTCGATAAGATGTTCAAACAAACTTCTATTCGAAGCGAGTTGTATAAAGTAAATAAAATTCTGTTTCTATACTTGTACTCTGTCCATTCTTTACTCCATAGCCTTCGTCGATGTGTTTACCGCATGCGAGTATGAAAGCTTGTTTACATTTAAATGAAAGGCTGGGTTTTTAAAAATTCTGTTTATGCTCGCAGCTCTTACACTAGCAACGGTTCTTGTCTAAAAATATCATTTTCCTAAAATACGGAACATTTTCTATTTTTCTAGAGAAACATTTTATGTTTTAGTCGAAATTTGTACACAAGGAAATACATTCCATGGTCATCAGTATTCTCACGAATGGCGCCTATCGTAGTTCTCGTTTTGAAATAAATTGTTACAACAACGAAAGCGGAAAGCTGCGCAACGGAGACTTATTGTGGTGTCAACAAAAAGTAATGAATGTATGAAATGTCAGTGTGCGACGTTCATCGTCTTCTATCGATCGAATATCCGAATATCTAAAGGGTTAAAAAAATATGTATAGGTGCAAGTTTTTAATTCACCAATTCAAGTTCAAATAATATTGGATGGAAATCGAAATAGACTTTACTACGTTATAAGAGATACACTTTATGTATTTCAACTATAGTGTATGTTAGCTAACCGCCATGACATACAAAGAAATACAATATTAAAGCAATATTCATTATGGTCTGACTACATATAACATAAAAATTTATAATAAAAGCTTCACTCGAAATCGTGTAAAGAAAGCACCCACTAAATCGGTAAGATTAATTTTCGGCGCACATAATTTATATCAGTATACCAGGCCGCGGGTCGACGAGACCATGAGGCAATTTACAAACTCGAAAATCGTGGAAGTTCGTTAATTATTCGACAGGAGGCAACTCGGGTACCCCGGGACTCACGTTTATTGACAATTAAGAGAAGGCTCGACCGCTTCTTGCTCCTTATTGCTACTCCCGCGATCGACAGTAGCCGTTCAACTGGCTTTCAGATATTCACTATCCAATAAAGTATCCTAATTGACGAAGGTCTGCCGCTCCCTTTATTTTATCATCTCGACAAAGTTTGTTCAGGAATGGAAATTTGTATTATATCATCAATTCGCTATGGCTGGTGAGCATCAATTATTGTATATGTCAATTTTGTGTTTTTTCTCAGAAAATATCGTCTCTATTTTTACAACTTTAAGGCTCTGTAAATGAACTAGCAAGTAGTTCTTTTGTATCTGCACAGCTTAATTGTCCAAGGGTTTAACAATACCCAGAGTAAACAAATCTTAATTCCGAGTAACAGTAAACTTAAACAAATTCGGGAAACCCCTCTTAAAGTAGGCCATGTATCGAATTATAGGGTTCCCATTTTGTATTCATAGCGAATCTGGGACGGCAAGCAAGCCAAAATAGCGGGTATAAAAATGAGTTAAGTGATAATAAACGACAAGGGTGATATTTTTTGCATATAATAAGTTTTTTAGGCGTTTACTTAAAAGAGATACGACGTACGTTTAAAAGCACTTCAACAACAGTTTTGTATTACGTTATTAAGGTAAGTGACGGTTGGCTTTCAAATAGGATACAGTAAATCGAGTCTCTAAGTATCTTACAATTTAAAGTTGCGGTTTTGTCAAATAAGATTTGGGAATCACATGGGCTCTACAGCTTACAACACGTAGACTTGCTTGTCGTCTTGGTTAACGCGATGACACAAAAAGTGAAATATTTCTGTGTTTCTTTACTTTTACAAGAGTATACGTATACATTGTTTCCTCATAGACAAATTAATGAAATGGATTTTATGAATAAAATATTTTATACAATATTTTTATCATAACGTAATTAAATTAAAAAAAATATGGATGTGCCACTGAAATTTATATGTATATCTACACACCAAACACCAAAGACTGAAGTATTTAAGAAGAAATTATACACCCAATTAGTTTAAGAACTACTCCAGTCTAAGAATTCTTAAACCACCTAAATTATATGAAAAAATTGCTTAACAAGCTATTAGTTTGTTACCTCAGTTTTAATGTTGTGTTTTGTATATTTCAAGGTTAATTTAACGATCATAAATGGTATTTTTAGTTGCGTTTTATATATGTGAATGCCGATTACAGTAAATTGCTAAAAGTAAGTAAGTACACTATTGTAGGGAACAAGAATAATTTATAGTTAACAGATGTATAGAGGATTGCCGTTGGAAGTGCGTGGGCAAGGGAAATATATAACCCAAACGATTAATTTATGGGCTAAGTGAATTTATATACGGCATCCCACATTTGGTCATACTTTGGAAAAATATAGGGTGAATGTTGCATCAAGTTAAACTAATATACTCATTAGTGGATACATTTATTATTTAAAATACAGAATCGCATCTTCTCTCATACTTTTCTTATGCAACAAATCATTAATCATCTTCTTCTATATATTTAAAAGAAGCTGACAGATGATGGATTGAAACCTTAAATTATACTTTTTATGTAAGAGGGGGCAACCGAGTTGGTGGCTCTCCTGATGGCAAGAGATCAACAACTCCACTGAACATTTGCGATTTAAACGTATATAAAGGTATATTAAGAGTAAGAAGATATTTGGAAATCATTTCTGCAGCGGAATCGATTTTAAATGAAAGCTTACCAACATAGGTTAACTTTAATTTAAATAAAGGTACGTGCCTAAAATACGTAATAACGACAGGTGAGACATGTCACATTCAGCCTCTTCCATAATTAATATATCGATGGGAATAATAATAATATTGGTTGAGTATTAGTTATTAATGTTTTTAGTCTTTAAGATGTGGTTGGGATGAGAGATGAAGGAAACAAAGTGAGTTGAATATATGCTTTCCAATCTCTCATTCATCTTCTTCAATTATTGTTAAAGCGATGGAGTACCATGATCACGAAGAAAATAGATGAAATTCAAGCAGGCAGTTATTACGACGTAATGCTCAAAAATAATCAATATGTACTATATTATTATACACCCTGAAGTAATGCAATGCAATGTATGGATGGTAAGAAAAATTTATAGTATGGATGGTAAGACGATTTTTTGTGAGAATATTTCTTCCTTCGCATTACCTAATTAGAAATAGCATGATATGTATATTGAGTTTACGTGCGCAACATAATTACGTTATTAGTAATGCATTTGGTTTGATAAAGTACACTATTATTTTTTCTTATAAACAACAAAAGTGTTTTTTTAATAATAAATGTTTTAATTTTGTCGAAAGCCTCTTATTTCTGAAATGGGAAAATGTCTAAAAGGGGAGACAATTTAAAGCCTTCTTACTTCCGCTCACTTTACAAATTATTATATAACGTACTCGACTACTCTTGTCATTCGGCGAGATTGTGTTTGATCTCATATCAGCATAGCTGCTAAACCGTGAATGATTGACTTGAATATGAATATTTTTAAATTAAGTAATTTCATGATTTTCATTTTGTCTAATATAGTAGTAGATTCTATATAAAAATAACGGAAACTATATTAAAGACGTTAAATTTTGTTCTCACAATGTAAATAACATATATGTAATAAGCTAACATATCTTTCTTTTCGTTAAATAAATTAAATTTTAAAATGGTAATGCTATCTTCAGGAGCTTTATTATTTGTTGTTGCTATATTGTTTCATAAGATACTTATTGGTTTAAATCAATTCCTTTCTCGCCTCAACCGATTACCCGATATGGATGAAATTTTGTACAAAGATGGTTTGAGACCTGAGAATGGACATAAGGTTTATCTTTTATCCAAAGAATGTCCACGAACAGGGTAAAAGGACTTTCCATATTTTCATTAAAAAAGGCAACATATAGGTATAGATATCACATATCACGTTGAATACAACATTAGCACTATAAACTCGTGCACATAGATAACAAATTTCACTGGTCTAATTCAGCGAATCGCCGGTTGCAAAATTGCACTTACACTAGGCCAAGAAGGAAATTATTAAGGAGAAACCTTAAAAATGTACAAAAATTTACCCCGTTATTAAAAACAAAAAATGTAAATAAAAGGAGTAAACTAAGCTTTTAAGTTTCTTTATCCTTATATTTCATTTGAACTAGCGCAAGTTCTTATGTTGAGCCACATTAATTTACTGTCTTTGTGGTCTTCTTATTTAGGTTAAGCCGTCGACTAGCTAGGAAACCTTTTGTCTCCTGTACCTTGTAGTTTTTACAATTAACTTAGAATTTAGCCTCTGCATCTTTCTTCGTTTACGATCAAAATATTAAAATAATGTGGTATTTGTTAATTACTTATTCCATATATTTTAATTTGATTTGATAACAAGTACAGGTCCATTTTTATACCTAAAGCATTGCTATTCTTATTATACGTAACTAGATTGGAATACGAAATCAGTTAATTTGACACGATTTATCATTCTAGGATTTCATGTGTTATCTTGAATATGTTATACTAGATAGGTATATCGTAATCTTCTATATTATAATATATTATATAATGTCACGATC
The DNA here is from genome assembly GCF_012273895.1 of Zerene cesonia. Lineage (NCBI taxonomy): Eukaryota > Metazoa > Arthropoda > Insecta > Lepidoptera > Pieridae > Zerene > Zerene cesonia. Next base: position 6,688,664 of record NC_052102.1, on the reverse strand, counting down.
CCATTTGATTGGTTCTGATATACTCGAACATTCAAACTATAATTGTTACGTTGTACGATTCTGGATTCATCCTAGTATGTTAACTATGAAATAGAATTAAATCTTAGTCAATAAAATTTTATATTCTTCAATTACACTTAGGAGGCTGAATAACCGAGAGTGACGTGCAATTAAGTAGAGCTTCTAAATTCGTCAAGACTACACGACACTCGGGCAATATGAGACGGTTATAACTCGCGTAAATGAAGGACGGGCGGATCTGTACGGTCGCCAGTGTCGGCAAACGTAATGGAAGTGACAAGGGTTCCTCAAAATGATAGAAGGAATTCTCAGGGATATGCTAGAGCCGCCAGTTTTACGAGTCCCCCTTGGAGATATCATTCACATCAACTTTCCTATCTAAACTGTTACTATGGCGCGGTATGTTGCCTAGATATCAGATTACAATAAAAAAGGATGCCCTTGAAAATAAATGAAAAAATCTCGGAATAAAATATCAAACGTAGTTTGTTTGATACGTGAGATTTTATGCTCCGTACCTTTTTTATATTTTCAATCTTTTTCGAAGTATAATCGACTTTTGTTTGTTTTCTAAGAAGGGTTTTACGAGAAATTACTTATTTTGGGAATAATTACACGAGACATTACGTAACTATATTTATCAACATACGATTTGGTGACAAAACATGTCTCTTTCGTACCATTTTTCTGTATCCTATACCTATAGTTCCTCGACCCATATCATTTCAAATTATAGTTATCCCAGATATTGTCTTTTTTATAACTTTCGGTCTGAAAATGTATTCATGTGATCAAGTGAGTGTCGATCACAAATATATATATAATAATAATATTTCAAGACAATTTAAACCAAATTTTTACAAATGCTAGGTAGAATTATCTTTTACTTTCTTCTTTTCGAATTTCGAACGTGGCAGCCGATCCCAATTGAGACTAATCAACTCTTCAGGTGATTTATAGTGCACTATTTGTACAAACACAAGTGCACTATTCGATTAATCTCATAGTCCGAACGACCGGAAGGCTTAACGACTGGTGAGATATCAGACGAAGAACCGAAAACGACACGTATTCTTCAAAAGAACAAAACATTCGTTTGGTCAAAACGAACGATCCTCACTAGATAATGTAGGGAATTTATGGAGATATTACCAACTCCTGACGTTTTTTTTCAAATCGTTTCATATAAAAGCATTTGGTTAAATTAAAAAGGGATTGTCTTAAATGCGGATGCTTCGGAAACTCAAAACATGACGCATTTTTTTTGCAAATTATAATAAGTTTCATAAATCTTATCTCTTGCCTTAATTTGCCTTCATTCTTGTTTTGTTAGAAATTTAAACACTATATTACGATAATTTCTCGTTGAAGAAAGAAGGTTTATGCTTAGAATATTATAAAATGTACATTTAACGTATTTTTTTCACTCGTCAACTGAATTTTATTAAGAATTAGATTAGTGCAGCTGTCTGCGCGGTCACGTAGGCGTGCTGTCGAGTGTCAGCCAGTCCAACATCGAAGGCAGACCAGAGATGAGCGACTTATGCCATTGCACGTGTCTCTGCTTCATTTGTGCCAGCGTTTTATAGTTCACCTTAACATAAAAATGCCCTGTTTAAAGAGAGATCACGCATAAGATCCAGCTAAAAACTGCCTACCCTTCTAATTTTATATTGTTAAATAAGTTCAGTAAATTTCTTAAACCTAAAAAAGTGCAATAAGAAGTCCAAGTAATCGGATCTCATGGTAGAAGGCAAGAATCCAAAGATACCTCAACATGGCGCTGCTTTTACGGGCGCTTTATTTAATAAAGGAGACACTTGAAAGTTCGCTGCCTTTGTAGCTGTAGGCGGTTTAAAACATCAATCAGTTAAGTTAAATTGTATTGAAAACAACCCGTCCGCCCCGGCTTCTACCGTGGCAATAACAGCTTAACTTTTCAGCGGTATATGATTAAAAGTGTATAGATTAAATACAGCTTTACAAAAACAAATATTATAATCGGCTTTATAAAAGCCAAATTCATAAACGGATTGGGTATTTTTGTATAGATATCTATCTAACATAATTTATAATAACTACTATTCAAATTCGTTTATACTGCTCGTCTATCCGAGTTAATGATGAGTTGTTTGTGGGTAGCACAAATAATATGAAAGGGCTATATTTAGAACGTTGTTTCCCGTCGCAATTTTAATACAGAAGCTTGCAGGTAGATGAGTAAAGTTTCCATCCATTGGGCGATGCGAGTTTTTGTGTACATCTAGTGTCTGTTGTAAGACGAAAAAGAGGAAAAGTTGATGTTCAATCTGCTGCCTACTTTCAAAATGAGAACATCGAACGAAACTTTGTATACTTCAAGTATACTTTGGAATACCTAAGCCTCTTTATGTTGTAGATAAGATTTTTATGTGAAACTTTTTTTTTTGGACAACTGTGGTAAAACCTTATATTTATAAAAAAATATTTATGTTAATATTTATATGTATATATATATATATATTTATGTTACTACCACTACTACTATATTAGTTACTATACTAAATCTCTTCCCTAGTAAGAAGTAATTATAACGAGAGCGTGAAGTTTCAACTAGTTCTAACACAGTAAAACGCGTTGCAACTAAAAGCGGGTTTCATTTGTAACACATATATTTAAAAAAAAGTATTTATTTTATATAGATAATGTCAAATTACAGAGTCAAAAGTGTTGTTTTATTAATACTGTAATAATTCTCGGCACTGGAAAATAAAAATACCTTAGTATTTTACTACCTAAGTTTGAACACCTTTGCTTGTTTAAAGCCGCCGTGAAATCAGCTTTATTTCGATGTTCTCATGAATTCAGAAAGTTCTCAGGGAAATGCCAATTTTACGTTGCAATAAATTGTTCTTACTTTCTTTTAAAGAATTTTTATTTAAATTGTGAATTATGAGGTGTTAAATTAATGTAAAGCGGGCAATAGTCATAGATAATTTAATGTTTTGAGTTAAATTATAATTCAATACCTTAAGAATTAATCCTGGTCACGTACATACGGTCGCTAAGAGTGCGATTACAACTTTACCCCATAGCCTTTTATCGATGACAAAATGCCTAGCGCAGTGCAAAATAAATGGTGTTGAAATTTCGGATAGTGCTGTTTTTCTCTACAAACTTTGACTGTAAATCAAAAACTATTACCCTGATATATATATATAGCAAATTTTGCAAATTGTATACAAACGTTATTATTATAGTTTTTTTTATAGCCTTCCAAAAATTTTGTAAGCTATTGCTTTCTCTTGCTGCTTGCAGGTTGTTTTGAATATAGGGAAAATCACATTTATGACAACATATTTAAGGTTTAAATAGGTACTTGTAGAAAACAAACAGCGTACAAGTTATAATGTGACATGAACGGCCGTTTATTTCTAAATAAGTCCTGGTCGGCTGTACTTTATGATATTTTATAAAAAAAGTAGAAGAAACAATTGTATTATGTAGGAACGGGTGTAATCAAATAAATATTCATCTATTTATCCGATACTCTACAATAGTAGACAGGTAATTTATTTTGGTCAGCGTACAAGAAACTTTGTAGGCGGTCACCCACTTGTTCTAACTGTCGAAACTAAGATAACGAGGTAAACATCGTTAAGCTTTGTGAAGAGATAGTACATAACTTAGATAATCAGTAGTGACTAGCCGACTATGATTAGTAGCGAGCTATGATTTATGTACGACTGTCGATATTGAGTGGACTGTAACTGTAACGCTGTAGTGGTTATTGAACAAGACCGACATTGCACGAGAGGGTGTGGGTTCTCATTATTGGTTAAATATAATGAGACTCATAAGTACTTCCAAAATTTTACCTAGCTTCTTTTTTTATAATGTAATTATCTGAGAAAAATGGAGAGTTAAAAATAGCTACTGATGATATTCACAGCGTAACAGTGTGGCAAAGATAATTTTTCGCTGTGTAGTAAATATTACCTAAAATTTAGGACATGTATATTATTCTATGTAAATTTACGCTTGTCTTTCGTGTTTATTCTTCCAGAATTCAAACATTAGCAAACTTGATATGCAAATAATATATTTACTGTCAAAGTGGTTTGTAATTTTTAACTTTAGGATGTAGCTTCATCAGGATATGTTACGTTTTTTTAGATTTTTATAATATCATTATAACCCAATGCATTTACTTAACAACGACATTCGCATGTCTTTATATAACATAATATCAACTTTAAATACGAATATACATATGTTTACATTATAAAATAGTCTTTTCCCTAGCAAAAAGCTTGCAATATATAAACTAGATAATCAGCATTTCGAGTAATATAAGTTGATGAATGTATTAAACAATAAGAGTATAATACCATTTAAAATTTACTTTTATAGTTGCAAGGAAACGAATAAGAAGGAGCAACATCCTTTAGCAATCAACCTAAATGACTTTCGCTGCTAAAATATTTTTGAACGTGAAGCGACGTGGGTGAATATTAATAAATCAGCGAGGGAATTTAATATTTCGCAAAGGACAAGAAAGTATGGAAAATTCCGCACCTGAATTTCATGTATGAATTGAGCGATGCGGGTTCACAGAAAGGGATAAGCACTGAGCAGTTCTTTATGAAATCCTGAGGGAATTGGGGATGCTTCAAATACAGAACAATGAAACGTATATGAAAATACCTCGTGGAGTCTTTTAAAAATTATCAAAATCCGTGTAATCAGGAGAGCTTAATCAATAACTTTGTTTTTAAATTCGATAACTTTGTATTTGGATTCGATGAGACGTAGTTTTCAATCTCATCTCAGATATTTGTCACTAATAATGAAACAGCAAGTCCAATATACTACTTCCGTGTAAAAGTTTTAAACAATAAACAGTTTTCTTTGTTTAAGGGAAGAAATGATTAGGAATTTTTATAAAATTAATTTTTATGTACCAAAAACATTTCACTTGCATGATTCTGAGAAATGTATCGTAACAATTCATCAATTCCATTTCATCATTCAGTTTTATATATCGTGAAGAAAATTATATACTAATTGTGTTAATCGAGATAAAAAAAGAATAAATTTTGATATAGATACAAATCTTCACTTAATACTTTGGTTTTTAATTGCAATCCTAAATGTTACTACACGATTGGAATATGTAGTTTAGTCATAAATGAAAAGGAAGTGATCTCAGGTTAGCAGCAGTGTTAGATTTAACACCCTGTCACAACCACACACTGAACTTTCCGCTGTTTATTGAAACTAATTACAACATTATCTTTTTTTTTAAGTTATCAAAAGTTATTATTATTATTATTAAGTTTTATATTAAAATTACGATATCACTAGATATAATTGTTTATATAATAGATGAGACTTCGATATTACTTTTGTAGGTATTTGTTACTTTTCATGTTACTATAAAATAACATAATATAACACTATTTCATAAAAAACACAATAAACATAAACAAGTCAATGTTTGTATAATATTATTTCCTTACGAATTTTTCTCTTTACGTTTATAAATGTCTTTGTTTCAAATTGAACATAATACAACTGTTGAAATAAATTGTCAGTGCTTTTATAAAAAATGTTCTTGTAGCAAGGTTTGCGAAGAATTATTGTTTGTGTTGGTACAACAGGTGAAGCGATTCTTCATCGAAACTTACTCGGACGGAGTAAACTCAAATGATGGATATTATTCATTTTCACCATCTTCTCAATTATTTTATTTATTCATTTCATAACACGAAAAAAAGTTTTTTTATTTATAAACAATGGAATTCAAAATATGTCATCATACGTTATATAAAATAATAGAAAGAGTATCTGTAAATTCGTTGTGTTTCGATAAAACATCATCAAATTATTATAGGCAAAACTACAATTACCATCTACTTTTGAAATTAGTACCGAGCGTAGGTAAAAAATGAACTTAACTCAATAAATTTGAACTCCGAACAGCATTGATTTCGTCTACAGTTCAAGTAGATGCCATCAGTACAAACATTAGCTTGAGTATTCAAACAAGAAACCATTAGCGTATCTCATCGCAAAGTACCACGTTTATTTACTAGATAACTCCAGCGGTAACCTTGGTGTTTTCTCTCAAATATTTCAAACTGAATTTATGGTTCAACTTTGATTATTAGCTTCATTGATTACCCTGTAACTAAGAGGTAGGATTTAGCGAGAATTTCATGAAAATTGGCGGGAATTGCTTTGCTTTAATTTGCAAGTATTGGTTTGCAGGCTCGCCACCGGCTGGAAACTTGTATATTTGCATTTTATTTCTAGAAAATTAAGATTCGGGTGCAAAGCTCCGTAGAACCACACGCCTTGCCAACACACCGCGTAGTGCAATTTCCATCCGCTCTAGATAAGCAAAGCAATATTTTACGTTACACATGACGCCATTTTCAACGATAACAGCGTTAATACTTTTAGCGGTTTTGTTTTTACAGAACTTAGCAAAAATTTCATTATTTTATACGTTTGTTTTTCACGATTTGCATAGAAACGAAGAGCACGAGGTGAGTAGTGTATCTGTTCGTGTATATTAATTTATCTACGTCAACATTAATTTCAATAATATTTTAATAGCTCATCTTTTTTTAATTATTTGTTTATCCATTGTTAAATCAATAAAATTACCTGTTATTATTTATTAAGTCTTTGTAATTTTTGTAACGATACCGAGAAAACTTATATATATTTCATTCACAAAAGTGGCCCCACATTACTACGGTGTGGATCTACTTTGACCTACTGACAGCTAAGAGGATTAACATAGTTTTAGTTTTATCCTTATTCAGCGGTACAAAAGCTGAAACTGGATGAGAGTTCCAAATAGCAGACAAACAAAGATACCGTCTTTATAAATAGCCCTATTTTGGGATATTAAGGAGAGTGCCGATTTTCCACAAAATATCACTTTATTAATTGTATCTCGTATAATTAATTGCCTTCAATGAACAATCAACAATAAAGGTTATTCAGGAATTGTATCGGTAAGTATTGTGTTTATTCTAATAAACAGGTTTGCGCTTCCTTTCAGGCAGAAAAAATATTTGGGACCACATGAATATTTGTATGCAATCAAAGTAAAAAATATGCTTTTTGTGCGATTTGTACGTTGCATATTTTATTAAAAGCCTTAATATAACCTATATTATTAATAATATAACCTATATTATCAACCAAAATCATTAGAAACTCTGTATATAATACTTCTCCTTATACTAGTACAAATTTGCATAAATTTTATTACGTAAAAGGGAAAGTATTATTCAGTGGAAGGACGTAACTCTTCAGCGATAACGAGATATCTGCCTCATCTCGGTTATTTACGCGACTTGATAGATAGAGATGAATATTCAGACGGACTACGTCGACAAATCTCGCAACATCTCGATTCTCAAACTAGGTTTCCTTTTACCTTTCGGAATTGCAAAATAAATCTACGTCGAAATCGGGTTTATTCAGCTTCTGCTTCTGTGACCTTTAGCCCATGTTCTAATTTGTGTTCGTACACTTAATATTTCCATTCACTTGAGCTTAGTTATTAGGGGATAATTTATCTACTCATCAATTATCGACAATTATTATTTAAAGCGATCTCTGTAATGCAGCGGCAACAAAATTTAGAAGTCACAAGCGGAGCTTCGCTTAATTAAATGACTGTGGATGAGTAGTCATTAAAAATTTACGTTCTATGAGTATTTGGTCCTTTCATGACTATAATTCATTCGAAAAGGTCGTTGGCAAGAAATTCACTTGGAAGCCTCCCAAATTTAAATATCCTCTTTCGAAAATCATAAAGATCGCATTACGTATGACAAAGCGGAACTACATTACAGTTGTACATACAGTTAACTAATGTGATAGATAAAATTATAGCCATGGATTAGTCAAAAATCTCAATTTCAATCGCTTTAAAGCATTGCTGTTCACCAGTCCCTCTTTATAAACGCTTCTCTTGAAAAAATATTTTAAAATATTCCCACAACCTTTAGCTCTTCCATTGAATATGTCTTAACGTACTACTTTTTTTATGTCACAGTCGGCAATGGAGCTGGTGGGAGGCCTGATGGTAAGCGCTACCACCGCCCATAAACATTTAAATAGGCATATGGTCCATTGCAGCCCTGACGCCTCTACAAGTGGATTGCTGACTTTTCGGGAAGGGCTTAAGAAAGGATTGGCGAGAGGAATAAAGGAAAGGACTGGGAAGGGTAAAGAAAAGAATATGGGTCTCCGGCTCTCCCACTCACCGAACGAAACACAGCAGTATGCTATTTCACGCTGGTCTTCTGTGGGGGTGTGGTACCTCCCCGATGCGAGCTAGCCCATTTCGTGGCGAAGCGTGCTCGACTACCACATTTTAAAATAACTTAGGAGTTATTCTTATATTAAACACCAGCCGTACTGGTTTGTAATAAAGCTAATTTGTATCATATTTATTCAGTATTTTTATGTGTATATGGGTCGAGTTAAATCTTGACGTAACTATCATTATGTTATTTATAATATCTTCGATGGCTTTACCTCAAAACAGCTTAGTCTTAAGATAGTACAGTACAATAATGGAAACAACTTCAGCAGAGCATGAAACGCGACGTTATTTTGGACACTTACAGTAAACAGTGAATTGTCATCGTCTGGCGCTGTAAAATGCACCGCTGGGAGCAAAAGTATATTTCTTTTCAGTCAATCCAATTTGTGGCGACAGCATTGGTCGCTACAACGATTTTATTGTTCGACATGTTCACCGCGGCAAGAGACCACATAAAATCAACGATAGGTACCTAACAGAAGCTCTCGATAAACTCAATTCAAACATCAATTCTGTCGAATGTTACATGAATGCATTCGGGATCTATTTTACTGACGCAACTATTTACTAACAAACTACGTTATCTGGGTAGTAATTATGCAATTTTTGACAATTGTGAACACTTGACAATTGTTGTAAATTCAACGATTTGGTACCGGTGCCAATATGTGACAAATTATGCAATGTTCCCGATTTAGTTGGCACACTGGTCAAGCTTTCCATCAAACATAGCCCGGGATTGAATCTTTCATTATCTCTGTATTTACAATTTTTTCACAATTTTAGACACAGACTGTGCATCTATGAGGTTTATTATGTAGTATAATATTTTATAAAGCACCCAGTGATGGAGGGGAGACGTTGCGCATAAAAACCACGTATATAAAACGGTTCCGACATGAAATAAATTTACAGATAAGATATTTATAATACGTCATTAAGGAGACGCAAAATTCCATTGAATTTGCGAAATGACATAACCGCTTATCTAAATTTTATTTTAAAAAAGAATAATGTTTTAGAATTGAAAACAAAAACAACCCTAAAAACTTGTCGCGTATTAAACTGGAATAAACACTGTTGCTTATTTTAATTATACAGATAAATAAGCTATACCACAGATAATATATGACTATGCTATACTGACGTGTTTCTCGCCTACCCTAGACCATAGCTCTTGTGGCCCAAGGCTAAAAGCGCTGCTGCTTGTTATAGTTCTGAACATTTCAATATACAGAAGGGGCTAAGCAAAAACTCTTAAATTTACTAAGTCTGATCCATTAATGATTCTCTTTAAATAAATCTGCTCAATCATCATTATTAATTATTTGCAAGAAAATTTTATAAGCTAAAACATCGTTGATACTGGATCTGTGATTAATAAAAGTTCATTATATAAAAAAAATATTTTTTCTTGATTATTTTTTTATTCATATAAATTAAGCGAAGAATACATTTCAATTGAAGACACATTTGGAAATACTTTTGAAATTTCGTATTACTTAATTAGCTTTGGAAGTAATTTCAGGAGATTAAATAACTCGTCTTAAAATCCCCAAAAGGCAATCTTAAGATATAAAGGGAAACATTTTGTTCTAATTGAAAGTATGAAATACATGTGATTCTAAATTTTTATTATTTTCCTCAAAATTTTACAAAAAAATTTAATAGCACCAGAATGAAACATTAAAGAGATAACGACGTGTCAACGCCATAGGCTGCGTCATCGTTATCATCAAATGGTCACTTTATGATCGCATAAAATAAAAGACTTTTTCGGCCGTGAGACGCGTTAAAGTGTCTGGTAATATGAAGGGATATGAGGTTATGTGGGGAAGATTAGGTTTTGCGGTTATTAGATATATGAAACACTTTGAGTTGCGCCTTTGTAATCGAAGTTCTGTATATAAATTAATTGTCGTTGCTAAATTAATATCTATTGGTAAGTTTTAGTATGTTGACGTAATTATTTTATACAAATTTAACAAATTATGTAAATTAAATAATAAAAAATAATAAAAAATATAGATTAAACAAACGCATTTTTGTAAGAGTTGACGTTTTAACCAGAAATGGTGGAGAACAAGTTTAAGTTTAAGATTGTTATGACATACTGGCAATCAGAAGAAAAGTCGATTAATTAAAGCTTCAAATACACATGTGCCACTCCACTAGGATCTACTGGGATCTACGGAGAATAACGTGCTATTTTTCCTTTTTAAATGTATCTTATCTGAACATAGTAAAAATCATTTTGGACTATATTTTAATCAACTTTCATATTGTCCTCATAAAACTGATGTTGAAATTTTGGCTTAACGTTGATTTCAAAGCCGTTCACGATTATGTTTTTCACAATTAACTACACTTTATTTGCTTAAAAATTCGAATGTGTATGACGAGCATAAATAATAATCACGTTAATAGCAGCTACAGTTGGCAAGGTTATCCATTCATTCATCATTTAATCTCGAAATCCTTTCGGTCAACGATCTTTTGAAGTACCGGCTTGTAATTCGATATAATGCCGTTTAGCCTGCGGTGAGGATTGGTGTCACCACTACGCCCTGCCTGAACCCGATTACTGCATTTATGATGCTTGCCTGCAATCGAACCCCCCGGCTAAATCCGATTGACGCCATTAATAGGCTTTAACTAAAGTTGTCATTTTATTCCCGGTTCAATATTTGCAATGCCTGTGTATTTGCAGCCCGTGCTCACAATCGACTCATATTTTATAAATGATTCGTGGGAGAATATAGAGAACTAACTCTGTTTTGTTTCGTCTTGAAACAAATTGTCAAGAACATAAATTGAATTAATCAAAGCGTTATCAATCAATCAAATCAGTTATCCATCTTTAACTATAAAACTAAGTTCAATTTAGAATATATTTCAATAATATGAATAAAACATACTTGCGACGTAAGCGTAAATTTTCTTTATAACGAACCGAACTAGAAAGTCGTTTATTTGGATCGTGTTGGATTTGAGAAGCGGTGCCAGTGGATATCAACTTATAAATCAGGCTGTGTGCATCCGCCTCGAAGCAACCAATATGTTCGTACAATACAAATGTGCAGCGAGGCTCTCTCCTATGTACGATAGTGTCGTCGTAGTTCGGGCGCGCAGCCAGCGACGTGGGTACACCTGAAGCATTGTTAAAATGAACCCGGTATTTACTAGAAACATGTCCAATAATCTAAAGCACTCGTCCGAAAATAAATCAATGGTACATCTGTTATAAGATGGGTATAAATTATTATTTGTACATATAAGTGTTGTTAGTAGCTTAGTCGGTATTTTAGTAAAGCAGCTCAGGCGGTGTTACACGGAACGCTACAGGAATATTCGGATATGTCATATAACCGTAGATAACAGAAAATTGAGCTATCTTGACAACCAAATGCAGAAGTTCACGCTCTGTGGCGAAATGCAAGTCAAGTGCGAAACCGCTGTTCTATAAATAAGACAGCGTGAATTCGCACTAGAAGACTAAGTTTTCAACAACATTGTAGTTAAATAATTCGTTAGTCATGCCAAATTAAGGAAATGAGATTGCTAGTAGAGATTCTTAATGAACAGAAAATTGTTAATATAAATGACGCTAGTGGAAAGTTTGAAGCACATTTAGCCTTTCGCAAAATGTAATTGTAAAATGGCCGTATAGAAAATCTGGCACCGAGTAAGCTAACGTGTTTCAAAAGTCTCTATGCAAGAGAAACTAAAGTTACTATAAATTGGAAAGCAGAAAGTTAAAGATATTGCAGATGTTTACAGTAAATAAATACACATGAACTTTAGTGATACAAGTTCTGCAACTGATAGTGAGAATTTTCTTCGTGAACGGGATAGGAAAACAATAATGTTAGTTCAAATTCGCATTTAAGCTGTTTATTGTAAAATACTTTATATCATTTTCAGAAAAGATAACACTTATTTGCTACGGCGATTTTTCCATGTATTTGGATGATTGTTATTATATTTATTTATATACGTCGTAGAAAAAATATCACTTGTTCTTATCCAGATTATAATCTTTTTGTCTACCAAATTAAATAATAAAAAAAATAATATAATGACTTAATCGCCTTAAAAATCCGTCAAAAAGTATTTAATTTCAAAATGTCTAATACTCGCGCAAAATCAAACACAAGGAAATTCTACCAAATTTTATCCAAACTAGTTGAGTAGTTTTGACGTGAAAGCGTACATACAAACTTACATTAAAATTTACAATACTATTATAAAAGTGATATTATGCGTACTAATTCTATAAATATTAAAATGTTTGTTTGTTATCCCCCGTCGCAAGGGAACGATTTATTAATGATTTTGTGATTGGATATAGGAGGCTAGAGTGACATAAGCTACTTTTAATACCCGTGATGTATTAATGTTCCGAGACAATTAACATTCTGGATCATTTTTACAGATATGGTAAGTTTGTATTTTAAAATTAGATATATTTTAGAGTTACATTTTCATTACGATATCTTCCACCACCCTCGGGCTTACCTACCGCCTGCTTCATTGTCTCTGTCCCACTTTTTAATCTGGAGACGTCGCATAAAAGCACAATACTCATCCCCGGATACGGCTGGTTGATACTTGCTGCTATTTTAATCAACGTATAGTCAAATTTTCAACTCCCAAATGAGCACCGTCGCAGCACACGCATGATTTCACGACAAAGAAATAGAAAAAAAAAAGAATAAATCTACTAGTTCTATAATATGTGTCGAAAAATATAAAAATAAATAATGCTTTCTTTAGGCTTGCAGACTCAGTCAAGTAGTATAATATGTATATAAAGATCCTTTAAAGATTTCTGATTTTATATTCATTCACATAACTCGTTGATACACGGTATTTGAATTAAATTATGAGAATTATTTCTATTTTGTGATATTAGGAGATCTAACGAGCGTTGGTGTATGGATTTTTTGTAAAAAAAGTTTTGAGATGCGATCTTTTTATTATCTGGATATTTGAATATTACGGTCTCATAAATATGTAAACTTTGGCAGAGAACATAAACTTGTCTGAGCTATACACGACGTTTAAGCAGTTTAAAAAATTCAGTAACTTCTTGGCTAGGCCACTGCGAGGATAAAACGAAAAGAAATAAAACGAAAGGTGTTTATCGATGAAAATTATATTTGAATAATACGTTTTATTAAAGGAAGGCAACCGTATAATTTAAGTGTATCAGCGTACATCATGACGAAAGCTTTGAATTGAAAGTAGACTTACAACATCAGAGCTTTTAGGCGCATACTTATCGTGCCAGCCGCAAATGCAAATTTACGCTTTGCGTTTGCGAAAAATTAAAAGCGACGTTTTCAATGCAATTGCAAACGTTCTTTCTCACAGCCGGTGTGGATAATGGCCACTCCAATTTGAAATTCTACAGATTTTACTAGTTAATTTATAAACATTGCTTTTTATTATATATGTATATATATGTATATATATATTTGGGTTGGTTTGGCATGTATGTATATTTGGTTGGTTTGGTATGTATGTATATATATATTTGGGTTGGTTTGGCATAGAGTTCTGTGTGGGCGTCGAGCAAGCTTCGGCACGGATTGGACCAGCTCGCACCAGGGAAGGTACCACACTCCTACAGAAGATCGGCGTGAAATAATAGCATCCTACTGTATTTCGTTCGGTGAGTGCGGGAGTCTGGCTCACTCGGGCCTTATCCTTTTCCTCATCTTACTCAGTTCAATTCTTCATTCCAGTAGTAGACTATTAGGAAAGGCTTGATCCTTTCCTAATAGTTTATCCTTAAAAAGCGAATAACGGATTTGCAGCAGCTCTACCTCTGGAAATGTTCATGGACGGTGTATGTGTGCGTGAATGTGACATAAAAAAAAAATCTATGAAGATTGAATTATGGATCGAATGAAGATTCGTTATTTTTTGTTTATGTTTTTGAAATAAATTTTTTATATTACACTAGCTGCGCCCCGCGGTTTCACCCGCGTAAGTCCGTATCCCGTAGGAATATCGGGATAAAAAATAGATGTTGGCCGATTCTCAGACCTACCCAATATGCTTACCAAATTTCAGAGGAATCGGTCAAGCCGTTTCGGACGAGTATGGCAACGAAAACTGTGACACGAGAATTTTATATATTAAGATTTTCAAAAATGGTTGATCGTAAATTGAGCTCTAATTTGCTGAATTGTGTAAGCTAAAAACGCATTACACCATTATTGCTTTAGATGTTAAAATTAAGTTTCCCTCGTGTAATATTTTACACCAATCACAATCAAACCACGTAATTCGGCTTTGCGTAATGGCAGTCTCTTGAAAACCATTTGCTTCCACGTGGTGCCCTGAGTACGGTAGCCTTAATGGTTACTAATAATAAAAGTAAATGAGCGAAAGACTTCTGACAAATTGCATTATCTGTGGAAATGGCTCTTCGAAAGCCTCTGTCTTGCAACCACCTTTTACCGACTCTTCTTTATTTTCTTCGTTCATAAATGAAATTTAACGAGTAGATGTCTAGACGACCTAAATTATTCATAAAAATTTCTTCGAAATTTGGCAATTTTATTAGGTCACCTTAATTTCAACAATTTAGTGTAAGTGTCTATCTGTCGCGACAACGCTTTTGAAACGAATACATACATAGTTACACAAAATAAACATTAATTTTGTTGCAATAAAACTGAAATAGCGTTCGTATTCACATCGTACTCGGCAATTCGTTTTCAACCGCAAATAAAGTCGAGGATTTTATTAAAGCAACGTCGAAATAAGCGTAGATAGTCACATTTAACTTTATAACAGTTAGTTATGTCAACTGTATCCCCAATTATGCAACAGCGAAACATATTAATATCAAAAGCAAAGTTAATATTTTTGTTATGATAGATATTATGATTTAAAAAAATACATTTTTACATAATCTATATACATCTATATACATTCATTTACAATAATCAAAAAACGGTTTCAAGTAATTACAACTATGTACCATAATGCACACAAACATAAAAAATTAGAGGCTTGCTGGATTTACGCCATGCCATATATAATGGGGACTAAGGTTACGATCTACATGTAGCACTTAACCACAGAATTGCTAGATAGAGGTGCCCCGTGTCATAGACGGTAACCGTGTACTAGTAAAACTATGTTACGGTTAGAACAATAGAACTAAGTTCACTTCATGTCTCGCTGATACAAACATATGAGAACTATTTAATATGTACTAAAAGATTTATAAGAGATAAATCATGTACTTTCTATACCCTACGAGGTACAGGAATTGTATTGATTTTAATTATAACAGATGTTCCCAATAACTACGGAGATACTCTTAGCCACAACTTCAGCAACACATCTACATCAGTTCCAACGATACGTTTATTGATTTCTACATCGTAAATAATTTGCAATTTTTAATAGACTAATCATTATTGAAACAAATTCTTTAGCTGTGGAAAACTAATAATTGTCTGTTAGTGGTCGACAACAGCTCGCTTCAAAAGTTGGGAAATATTTTAAAGAGAGTCATATGAGTGATTTTTTATTTTTTGCCCTCACCTAAGATTCAAATTAAGAATTTTGATTGACACACACCGTTGTACATTACAAAGGTTCTTCTATTTCTTAATCAAGCTAAACCGTATAATAATACGAAGTTACAACTAAAAAACAAGAAAATACTAAGTTAGAACTAGTTAGAGATACAGCTAGTTTATATTAAAGAAGACAGCCAAAGAAATTGGCGGACTTATATTTCCAACAAATTACATTTTTGCTGCTTCCGCTAGAAATAGTATGGTCTTCAGACAACTATAGATAGACGTAATTAGCGCCTAGATTTATCTTTTTAATTACATTGTCAGCGATCCCAGTGCCTAAAGAAACTTTGTAGGAATTGAACTTTTTAAATTAAGCTGCATAATCTTTCACCTATCACATTGGTGAACAAAAAGTACAATTGAATCAAGTAAATTCTTAAAAAACGTTTCATGTTCGTTGCTATAAATATTAAACATATTTAATTATTGTGAATGATTTACATCTCGATATATAAGGAAAAATTCATAACCTTTATAATCCATAAACCGTTTCTTTTCTTATAACTCGTAGAAGTAACAAGACTTACGTTACTATCATAGTTTTTGCATCATTATCATCATTAAATTCACAGTGAGTATTCGACTTATGTCACTTTCACTTAAAACTTCCTATTTAGAATAAAAAAATACTGCTATTTAGCGGATTAAACGTACATAATTTGAATTTTAGTGCGAATATTGTACCGTATATTGAAAAGATGAATTTAAACGACGGCTTCTCGAGACGAGATTAAATTCTTCAGCTTTTCTCTATTGCTTTTACTTGCAGGTTATATCATAATTTTTAATTTTTGACAAATATATCATTGTCAATCAAATTATTCTATCTTCATCGAGATTGATTTAAAGATATTTTTGTTGATTGTATGTTTTCTTTCTTTTTTTAATTTTATGCAACTTTAAAGCATTTTTAGAATTATAGCTGTACAAAGCTCATCTTTGGATGTTAATGGTTTTCTTTTTTTATATAGTTAAATATATTAGTAAATTTAAATTGCTTTATTTAATAAAATAATTTGAAACCTAAAGTAAAGTAAAATAAAGAGTTTGTATGACTGTTCTTAAGTTTTCATTGCATAATTATAAATTGTTATCAATTATCAATACCTTTAATTCTATAATTTCAGGCTAAAAAAAATTAATTCAAATAATTATGTAGCACATACATACTACTATTAATATTATAAATGCGAAAGTAACTATATCTGTCTGTTTCTTGTTAACGCCTAAAGCACTAAACCGTTTTAAATCAAATTTGGTACCAAGATAGCTTGAGACTAGAGTTGCCACGAATATTCGGCAGCTATTCGGTATTCGGCCTATTCGGCCACTTTTAAACTATTCGGTATTCGGCCGAATAATACGTATTATTCGGCCGAATACCGAATAGCAAATCAATGAAAAAAAGACATCATATTACTCAAAATTATCTATTTATTTCCAAATTACAACTCTTTAGTAATTATAATTGATCAGTGGTAAGTTGTGATGGATAAAAACAAGTTTTTCAACATTTATTGGTAGCAAACGACTACGCTTTTCATCGTAAATGATACCAACCTCAGAAAATAACCTCTCACTATACACGCTACTTCCAGGAGAAGAAAGATACACTTTAGCAAATTTCGAAAAGTTTGTCTATTGTTTTTCGTTTGCTAACCACCACTTATAAGGATCGGCCTTCCTATCTAGGCGACTATCCTTGACGTGATTTACTCGCAATTGAATTGAAACAAATAGCCATCGATCTCCTGCCGCACCAACGCAACGAGGAAAACAGGTTTTTACTTGTCTTATTCCAGCGAACGCGCCCCCGACAAGCATGTATTACGTGCCGAATATTCGGTGACCGAATATTCGGCGCTTCGGCCGACAGCGTTGCCGAATATTCGGTATTCGGTATTCGGCCAATCAACTATTCGTGGCATCTCTACTTGAGACCTGTTAAAGGTCATAGGATACGTTTTTTTAATACAATAAATTTATTTAATAATATATAGTATAATAAATGCCATTATTTGAAATTTTATTCATTACCTAAAAATATTACTTTACTTGCACCGAAATTCGTCTATAATTCTACTTTTATACAATACACTCCGTAATAAGTTCTCTAAAGTTACTGGTTAGTTGAGCGTAATAATTCGGCTTGGGAATTTCACCAAGCGTGCTTATATAAGATCGTAGTTAAATCGAAACCTCCAGACTTTCCCTTGATATCTAAACATTTCTACAAAATAATAATACGATCATAAACAATATTTTCACGTTCAAAAAGGTTGAAATATAGATTCCTTGTGGACATGAATAGCTTGGAGGCGATTGAGATATCTTTGCAAATTCTCTAGCGAATCAAGAGGGACGGTCCTCCCAGAGTACACACGTCGTTCGAAGCTTCGATTGCACTCCGAAGTTGAATAGGGAATCTAGTTTGCAAATATACAATTGACTCAACTCATTCGCAGTGTTACGTGGGTACTACACGAATTGATTATTTAACTTTAGTTACATGTGAGCTTATCTTCTGCCTTTTAAGAATATCTCAGAATCATTGTTAATTACTATTATATTTTTGATGATATTCGAAACATTCAGCTACGGTGAAAAGAAAGTGTGTTTTTACACGACATAATTTTGTCTATTTTTTCCTAATTTAATATATTTAAAGTGTATGCAAAAAAGCACTAATAAATGTTTATTTATGAACTATGAATTAAAGTAAACGTGAAAAAATTAAAATAACATTAGCTTAACGAAATTGGTTTTAAAACGTAGGCTTAACTAAATACCAATAGATGGAATGGTAAAACTGTTCAATTTCATATAAATTTTAAATGAGACTTAATCTATAGTATTCATGCGATATTTATAAATTATAATACGAGTTTAATTAAGAGAAATAAATTTAAAGTAAGTAATATGTACATCCATTCGCCCGCTAGAGAGATTTGTTGCCTCTACGCGCCATCGAGCATGTTACCCGCACATCTATTTGATTGTTTCTGATTCCATTCATCTTCTAAAGTCAGCATAAATTAGAGGAATGTAGCACAAGTACGGTTATATAAAATTATCTAATTGTCAAATAAAACTTCACAGCGCTGTGTGAGATTTTACTAGGTTACTAATTGTTAAGGTAAATTACGATTTAGTTAAAACAACATTAACTTTTAGTCTGGTTAACTTTGTTGCTATTTTCTCTTCGTTTTATTTGCTTTCAACCATAAATTACTTTCCGTTTTATATAAAATTTAATGTTTTTTTATCTAAATATAGTCATAAAATGAATGAACTTAAACCTTAAGTTAATTTAACTTATTACAATATCCAAATTATTATCCGTAAGAAAGAATTTCATGATTGAATTTCGATATTATATATTAGTGTATGTGTGTACTTTGCCATTTTAACCGGCATTTTAACATTTTTCGTCAAAACGCCTCTTCTCTCGTTAGAACTAAGTTAGAACTGGTTTCTTAAAATGTCTATTGATAATTACTACAGATTCAATGCAATTTGATAGTATATTGGTTATAATATTGTAATATAAAAACCCTGTTGTACGATTTTTTACTTGTATAAAATATAACTCATTAATATTCATGGTGAAATGCCACAAATTCATTTTTTCGACGTTGATATATGGGAGAACCGAGCACGCATGCACAATACTCACACGTATATAATACTGAATATTTTGTACACGCTGTAGTTCCATAGTAAAGAAAAAGCTTTAGCCCTCATATTATAGTAGGAACGCTTTTGGATATGCATTTCATTGTTATTCATGTTATTGTTAAATATTAATGCGCAGAGCTTTGTGAAGTTATTGTTAATTGTGTGCGGTTGTTGGACTAATCAATATGAGCATTACATTGTATGATTAAAGTGGATATAAATATTACATTTGTTTACCGGCAAGCTACACCGTTATGTAATTTTATGGACCTCTTTTTGTGACTGAAACAATAATTGTTTGTTGACCAATATAAAATATAATATATATATAATTCAGATTTCATATCGCGTGCATGTAATTCAATGATTCATCTTTTTATGAAATAATTATCACGAAAAGCTTGAAGAAGAAAGCTTAGAGGTTTATGTTTTCCAAATCGATCGTAGAAGGAAACAAATAATAAGCCCCTAGCAACAGTACCTTCTTGTCGCAAATATAAATATTCCTATTTCTGAAATAAGAACACTTGTATTCTTTGCCAGCGTACTTTTGTCTATCAAACCAGGACACAAAATAATGAATACACGTACAAACGAGAAAACACGAAAGAGAAATAGAAAATCTCAAAAATGTCACAAGCCAATTTTACCCATAAGATGCAGGTATTTAAGCAAGCGATTGTTTTGTATTAATATTAAATGTATTTAAGAGTCATAGTATCAATTAAAGTATATAAAAATATTTGATGAATTTAATCAAGGATGCAATTGAAATATTTATATTGTGTTGACTTATTAAGAGTAGGTATGATAGTATATAATTATTTGCATTTTAATACAACTTTCTGTAGTAGGAAAATCTTTGCTACACCCCGTTTACGATTGGGCTTATATAGTGTAAATTGGCGAGTACCAATAACCAAAGAACGAGTGCTCTATGGAAATTTAAAAGATTTTTATTCATAAAGACTAAGAAGCTTTTGATACAACGCTAACGCTTTATTTTGTTGATAAAAACGCTTTAATATTAATAGTGCTTTATTTCTATTTATTTATTTATAAAAAGGCCGTTTCCTAAAATTACAAATATGTTAGGAAAAAACACCACATATGCCGGCTCAGAATAAAATTCCCGTTAATCTCGTTAGTGTGAGCGAAGTTTTGCTGGCTGGAGTTGAACTAATGTAAATTACCTTAACGTCGGAATACATAGCTACTGCAAATTGGCTCCCATGAATCTGCACTTCCTTTGAATGATTTGTACTGACTTACTGCGAGTAATTCGCATCTTGTCGTCTATCGTTATTTTGATTAAATTTTATGTTATGTTATTTGAGTATTTTTTATTACAAAAATTTTAAATGTTATAAACATTTAAAATTGTTGTGCTGAATTAATGAATGAAAAATAAATAACAAACTGTACAATCATCTTTCCATCCTTGTTTACTAAAAAAAATAACAATTTAATTAAGGAATTTAAATTTATACCACGTGCAAGGGTTTAAATTCCGACAGTTGCGTTATCAGTAAAGTAAATGTAGCAACACTCATTATTTAAAGAAAGTGTAAATCTAGACACTGGAGTAGGTGTTTTATGCGGCGCTAGGATGTTAATGAGTGGTTAAATAAGTTGAGTCGCTTTGGTTTTCTGTATGCCATTAAACCGGGTTATCTGGTAAGCTTTTCATCGTAACGACGATTGGAGTGTTGCCCTAATTGGCTTGCTTTATTTATTTCATATGCTTAAAAATGTATGGGTTACCTTTTGGGTATGTAATTCGCTTTTTATAGTGGTTGGACTCGAAATATATGTTAACATTAATAAACTCCAAAATCGTAAAATTATTTGTAAAAGTAAATTGATTTTTTTCGCAACGCTGTGTTTATACGGAGATAATATAATATAATATATATAAGATAATATATTATAATATAAGATAATATAATATAATATATAGAATAGTTTACGTGCTCTATTTCTTTATTGCAGTCTCAGTTTAGTTTAAGTGAGGACTGAAGACTGTGAATTAATTTCATCACCATACGATATACAACTCACAATTTGCAAATTTTCTTCATACATTTTTGAAGATTACAAAAAACGCGGTCATTGTGGCATTTAATTTTTAGTTTTATTGCATTCGAATGCTTTATAAATGATAACTTTTAAAGAATATTTATTTATATGCATTTTATATCAAAGGAACTGATCGGTCAGAGAACCTTTCGTCTCTGCAAAAGACTTGCCTATAGGTGTGGGATGAAGAAACGAGAATAAAGAAAGGACTGGGAAGGGTAAGGAAGAGTATAGGAGCCTCTGGCTGCCCCACTCACAGCACGAAACCCAGTATTTCACGCGTATTTTCTGTGGAATAAATAGAAGAATAGAATTATAATAATAATTAGAAATATACTTGAATTTAAGTTTTCTTTACATAAACACTATCCAATTTGAAGTCAATAAAAATCATGAATACCTTTTGAAGATATGCTATCATATTTAAAACTCTCATTATAACAAAATAAATATGATAACATCATCTTAGTAACAATTCTAGCAAACTTCAAAAACAACGGATTTAAACAATATAATGTCGATTCATAATAATTGTTGTAAAATAAACTTGCCCTTCGTGATATCGGCATCGAAGCGGAAGGTTAATTAGATTTTTCCGCTTCGCGAGTGTGAAATATTATTCGAGTAACTTTATATTGAACGTAACAAAAACATAAAGTGGCTGTCAATTTACTTAAAAAGAATTAACGAGTCGGATTGTGATGTACAATAAAAGTTTTGCGTTGTTAATAAAGGATAACCTTGTTAAATAAAATGTAATAAATTTGCATAAGGAAACAAGCTTTACTGTGGATTGTGTTTTTTTATAGCAATTAAGGTGCAGTCTAGTGATCTGTTGTTATTTTTGTCTTATATTTGATTGGAAACTGGATTGCAAACACAATTATACAATAATTTGCTTTACGGAGAAGCTAAGAGGCTTAATTAATTTAATTATAATTGTTAGCTTGTGTCTATGAAGAGGCAACTATATAGGATCGTACACCAAACACAACCAATACATTTGATTACCGCCTGTTGTAAGTACTTAAAGATATCACGTATTCAACAACTTAAGTAATGAATTGTCGATACTAAGTGTTATTTCGTGTAAATTGATTACTGCTTACTTATTAATTATGTCATATTCACAATGAACTTATAGACTACAACGAGGCGTGACGTAAACTTCTGCATTTTTTATTCAACTATTTATATGTGTTTTGATAACAAATTTCTATTCAAGACCGGTAACACATCTGTGTCAATTTTCTTCCGTACGCCCATTTCCCTCCAGGCCCATTTCCCTACCCTTTCCAGTACTTTCTATTCTTCCCCTAATCAATCCCTACCATAATTACCTTACGTTTAAAAGTTGGCAATCTATTAACAGTGATGTTAATCGCCTCTGCAAATGTTCCATCAAGCGACTCATTAGTTACTATGTCGAATATAACATAAATATTATAATATTAAATCTATGTTAATCTGTGCTTAAATTTTATCTACCTATACACATATAATTTAAGAGTTTAAAAACTGTCTGCACATTGATGATATTAAAATAAAATAATTTGAGGGGGTTTAAAAAGAGTCATAGATCGCGAATGTTTGTCCGTTAATAACGCTAGAACTACTGACCGGATTTTGATAAAATTTGATAAACAAGCAGGGTATAGTATAAGATGATTTGGATGATAGGATACTTTTAATTCCGATTTAATGCTCCCTTAGGATAAAACAAGAATGTTGTTATCAGAGCGGAGACGGGACGAGCGTCTAGTGAGAGAATAAATTTTCAGGATCAAATGATATGGAGCCCAGCCTAGCCCATAGTTTATATAACATATATAGGAATGACGACTAAGCAAACATAGTTCAGTCTGGGTATTTTCTGTTTTCTTATAAAAATCGAAGATTCGAAACTCCCGATGTGGAACTCCAACCTCCAGTTATAATACAACATAAATAGAAATGATGTCTTAGCAAAAGCTCTTCAGTATGTTGGGCATTTTCTATCGACTTATTAACTTTCTACATACTTGAACGTAGGAAATAAATTTCGGAATTACTAGTAATGATTTGGGTGTCAATAAATTCGGTCAAATCTTTTATCTTCATCTTGCTATTAATATAATTATGATGTAAAAAATATTGATTACACATAATTTCATAAAACAGTACTAAACACCACAATATGGTACATTACTTATACAGAACACGCGCTTATAAAAAAACTAGAGCATTACAAAGCAGGTTAATACCCCCGCGCATAATTTGCCAAATTAAAGCAAATAATTAATAAAAGTATGGTATGAAATCATAAATATAACTTTAATTTAAAAAATAAACTTTACTCCAAGCGTCCCGCCCGCTTTGCAAGCAAATATTTCACTGGAATATACGGGCAATGTAAATAACGAAAATAATTTTTCTCTGCATTTATTTTTCAACGTGACCCTTTGTATTGGTTTTGAGTTTATAAAGTAGATTTTCCTTGTTTATTCCGTTTCAAATAAACAAAAACGTACAATATATTGTAATTGTGTTATGAGTTCATTAATCAAACACGCAGTCTACATAAAATCTTCACTCTGGTAGCAGACATCGCTAAGGTTAAATAAGTATACATAAAATACAAATGTTTTTCGTCTCTAAATAGATCAAGTCGTATCTCAGAAGTGCCATATTTTCTTACAAGATCAGTACCAAGGGATAAATTTAAATACATTTCCACTCCGGCGGAGGAATGAAGAAATGTTAGGGCAAAAAACATAAAATAAAATTGGGAAAACTGTAATTATATATAATTCAGTTAGTTACATTTGCATTTAAATGAAGACCATGTGGGCTATAAAATATTAGAACTTAGTGAAATAATGAGATATAAAACAGTTAAACAAGTCAGGTTCCATCACCAGGCTTCTCTATATAAATTTATGTGGTATAAAATTTCGATTCGCCTGTTAAAAAACTCGTAGTAACGTAGCTTTTCGATTTTATGTAGTGGACACTTGTATGCTATAAATGTCCTGTCCGTCAAGAGTTGCGTCAGTCATTGCTTTCTTTTTTCCACAGCACAGCAAAATTTTACAAGGAGTTTAAAAATGTAGTTTACTATAGTCTTTTCACGAAAACATGAGAGTTGGGTGAAAATAAGACATTATTATTTAAAAACGTTATTGAAGTTAGAAACGTTATTGAAGTTAGCATAGATTCTAATTAAAAACAGTTGAGGCTAAACAAAATACGTTAGTAACTCGGACAAGCAAGTTATATTGATCATGTTTTAAATTGAAAAAATAATTTTTTAGGCTAATTGCAATACAAGGAAACATATTAATAGAACTACAGATTATATGATTATATCATCAATAGAAAGAGGGATGTAGTTAAAAAAGAAATTCACATTTAAAAATATTTTTTCTTAGTGCTACACTATTTCTCTCTTACTTCTATTTCCTTATTATATGATAGATGGTAACTTAATCTGAGTCCCAATTCAGTTGCCAAATTACCTAAAACCGCCACAATATTTATTTTTAAAGTCATCAATCACATTCTACTCAACTTTCACAATATTGTCAATACAAAATGTATGCAATTCATTCACGGAATAAAATAAAGCTTTTAATTGTTAACCGCGGAATTTGAATTGTTCAAATTCAGAGCTACTTGTATCGGGTGATGTTACGCTAATCGCAGATGGTATAATGCTAAGTGTCGTCCTCGAAATGAAGGAAATGAAAATACTTTCAACCGCTGAAGCTCTTA
Source organism: Zerene cesonia (assembly GCF_012273895.1). Classification (NCBI taxonomy): domain Eukaryota; kingdom Metazoa; phylum Arthropoda; class Insecta; order Lepidoptera; family Pieridae; genus Zerene; species Zerene cesonia. The sequence continues at coordinate 6,663,188 of NC_052102.1, read as the reverse complement.
AGTTATTTGATAAATCTGTAATGAATGTCGAGCGTTAGCGCAGGCATTTCATGTCTACATAAATTCATCGCGGCAGAAGAGTTTTTATTGCTTTGTATGAACGCGAATAAACGTTCGACCTCGCTTTCATATCTATGTACACTATTCGTGTTTTATCTAATATCTTGTGGCATTTTCTAGTTGTATCTTACTTAACATTTATCTATCTATTATATAAATCCTACTATTATATAAATTATTTAAAAAATATATTCCTATGCTTATCGAGTGTTACATTATCTTGTAAGGTTATATAGCTTTTGAGCATGACATTGTCATGGAAATCTCTTCGAGTGGAATAAAAGGAATATGCAAAAATGTAAGAATACGAAATACGTCAAAATTTATTCCAAACTTGAAGTTTCTAGTTCGCATCATTTTAGGCTTCTGCAGTCAACAAGGTACCCTTACAGTTCCGTCATGTTCGTCCATATGTATGTCTGTCCGCAAAAAATTCTAAGGCCAGTAGGTACTATATTAAGGCCAATAAGATGAGACTAAGAAATTGACGAATATAAGGGGTGTGAAAAAAACCTTTCGATTTTGTAAGTCGTTCGTGACTTACTAAGCTTAAAGGATTAAAATTTACCTTATACTTAAGTGGGTTTTATAAGTGCTTTGTAGACCAATTTAGTACTATTTTACTCGAAAATTTCGAATCACCCCACAAAAGTGTCAATTGATAGCGACAGTTGTATTACGCTATAATTTTATTATTTTATTCCCAAAATCTATGACTTGAAAGCGTACGCGGAAAACCCGATAATGTGTAAGATAGGTATATCATAATTATGTAATAAACCTAAAAAATATTTTTACATAAAATTTACAAGCGTGATCTGATTTTTAATGATGATTCTGAGGATTTGTGTGGGAAGTCGAGTTAGTTAGTCATGATTGACTTTTTGAACTTAGAGCACAGTGCGGAACCCTCAGTCACAGTCCGACTCTCACATCTTGACCGGTTTTTCAGTTAATATGTTAGTAAAAACTTTCTAGATATAGAGCATATTCTATAAAACTGTATTCAGATTTGTGCAATATTGAATATTTATTTTGTGTTTTTAGTCTATATAGTCGTACAGTTCTACTCTTGCATAGTGTTGACTTATGTTGCATAATAAATGCAAAGATAGCATGTTTTATTTTGGTAAATTTACGACGAAAGTATCTAACAGTACCTCTCCAATATAATATAAATGTTGATATTAATATTCGTTATAGTTATCAAGATTACGAAGTTATGCTTGCGAAGTGAGGCTATTAAGAGTTAGAAATCTCATTTCGTGTAAACCTAAAATCAATACCCACTAATTGGCAAGTTTCTCATCTTATCTTTTACGACATACCTAAAACCTTTCCCATAATATCCATAATTTATTCTCTATTATAGGGAAAGCATTCTTGAATGGCGGGAAAGCTCAATAACGATCCAATTTGCATAACATAATTTACGTGGTTGCGTCAAATTGCTGATAGATTTCACGGTCCTTACCTTGCCATAATGGATGGGACGTTGATTTTCAGTAGTAACCCGATGAGGATATTATGCCATTGCCAGTCATTTCAAGATACGCAAAAAAATACCACTGATGTTCTATATGAACACTTTTTATAATAAACAGACGATATTCGTTGAATATAAGGGAAGGGAAGGTACATTAATTATATACTTTTCGAAAGGTTTTCTTAATGGTTACGTATGTCATTAGCCTTTAGTATAACGGCTATATATACCGGCAGATGCATTTTTACGTCTTCTACGAATCTCAAATAAATCCAAACATTTAAATTCATAATTTAAAATTATATTTTTCCCGGAAATAAATAAGCACTCATTTTATTCCTACCGAAAATAGTCTTATATTTTTTTCATTCAATAGTATGATTATTAGTTTCTTTATTTTAGTTTGGCGTTTAATATTGAATTATCTTTCAATATAGTTGAATATCTTATCAAATGTTATATTTGACGATAACTTTATTTTGTATTCCAATGACGATAAAACAAATACTAAACTTACGATGTTTAAAATAAGAACACATTAATCCTACTAATAGTATATCCTATCCTATCCTATCCTACTTACTACTTATATTATGAATACGAAAGTTTGTAAGGATGTGTGTGTGTGTTTGTTACTCTTTCACGCAAAAACTACTGAACCGATTGCTACTACGTATGAAATTTGATACGTAGATAACTGGACAACTGGAATAACATATAGGCAACTTTTTCCAACGGGATACGGACTTACGCGGGTGAAAACCCGGGGCGCAGCTAGTTATGGAATAAATCAGTAAAAGCAGTAAAAATCTGTTTGTGTTATAGCATACATATATATTATACTTGTCCCAATTTTTGATATTAGAGATAATCATTTTATGGTATAAATTCTTTCGGACTTCAACAAAATGTAAATATACTGGAAAATATTACTTAGTAGTAGTCTATATTGTTACACGGACAAATGCAGAGAATGTGAGTGTTGTTAGACGTCTGATCCCGAGAAAAATTAAATTCCTCCGGGGCGTAGCGCGGACCGACTATTATTATGAGCATTCGCATTTGCACCCTGTACATTTCATTATGCGAACCACTCGTAGTTTGATTGCATATTTACATACAACAACGTTCAATCATCATTGCAATATTGAATACATTTTAAATCCAATTTATAAGATTGGTATCTTATGGATGGCCAATGTGACGTTTAAAATGAATCTTGTAATTAAATAATTGTTTAAATTAACAGTATTGAACGATGTTTTAAATACAGTACATATTCGTATTTCTAAGTTTATTGTAGTCAACGTTTACGAATAGGTACGGGAAATCGAAGGCTTCGGATTTCAGTGTAAATTATAGTAAAGCATATTGTTTTGCTGAAGAAACTAAAATGCTCTTAAAACTTTAATTGAGCTTAAAGGGATTGTAATCTCTCGAAATATATAAGACAAAGGATTATCTCTGATTAAAAATATAACTTTATTTTTACACAAATGGAAGTAAATAAATAAAAGCTTTTAAAAGCGACCATGGCATATTTTTCAGCCTTTCAGGAATTCTCCGATATTTTCGCCGCTAATGGGATGGATGCAATATTAAATAAGCACAATAAACCAAATTAATAAATATACTTTCTTTTTTTACTTTAAAACAGTGTTAAGTTTTTTTTCTATTTGTTTGACTATGTGTTTGTATGTGCGTCAATCACGTAAAACACTAAGCAGACATACATACATACATGAAAATTATTCACATATATGAATTGAACAGGTCCTTAAAAACGAAAAAGAAGTAGAAAATTTTGTTATCCACGCGAACAAAGGCGAAATATACAAGCCTATTGAAGAATGGGTTTTCACACTATCACATTATATATCACACCAATCACACTTCACACTAATATTATAAATGTGATTTGTTTGTTTGGACGTGTTTCCGTCAATAACGTTGAAACTACTAAACAGATTTTAATGAAATTTGGTATACAAACAGGTATGAGCTGACTTGGGTGAGAGGATACTTTTTAACCCGATTAAATGCTCCTTTGGGATAAAACAGGAATCTTGATATTCATCAATCACGCCGAACATTCTGGACGGACGGATATTGTTGAAATTTAAATAGACAGTCACTTGTAAATGTCTTAATTCCACGAAGGCAAAGCCGCGGCCGGAAGCTAGTTCTAACATAAACAAATAAAAAAAAAAATAAAAAGAATTATTTAACCATTCTTTCATGTATTTTTATTTTATAAGAAATATTCGATTGTAAACAGTTGCGTCAATCCTGAAAATCTCAACATATTAAATTAAAAATTATTATTTATTCATAGAAGTAATAAAGAACTGTTTATCCAATATCAATATCTTATAGATTTTCGTATAAACGAATAATTGTAAGAGGATGCGATCAAAAATACGTCTCTTGGAAATTTCTATATTCGATTTAGTAACAGAATGGATTTGGAATGTAAGACTCCAGCTCTCGAGTGGGACATTCCGTAATAACATAGTGTTACATATCGGAAGAGACGAACTTTTGAATGAGATTGTGATAAAATCGTATCCAAGCGTTTTCGAATCAAAGTCTAATGAGATTGTCTGTCATAATAACATATAGCAATCTAAGTCAAAATATGTCATAAAATAAGTAAATAATATGTACCCTTTTCGAATGATTTTGAGCATAGATCGCAGTTACGGAGTTTTTGTTTTATTATCCGCAATCTTTTGAAACACATGTGAACCAAGAAACTTTACAGCCGTTCGTTGAAAGGCGTTGAATAAAATTAATGGCTTAAGGTGGATTACTCCATCTATCTGAAAACAACCGAAACGAAGCTTATTCCTAACTATCCTGATATTATTTCTGCGCTGTACGTTTCGTTAAATCTATTTATTTACGTACTAAAAAAACATCACCGTCCTAAGCATGAATACAAACAAAGGAATGAAAAATTCCACGTGACTGTGTTGTGAGTGGGAAATTTAGAGTTACAAACAAAGGGTCACGTATGGTTCTAAATATCTGTTACCCGAACTGCCTTCATGAACTCCCGACTATCCATCCCAGATCGCCCCGCCGTATATTATTGTGATGCTACGAAATGCGATATCTACGTGCTTCGTAAATATCCAAATAGGATTAGCAAGATCTGTACATTTCGAACTTATTATTTAGCGGTTTTAATATGTACAGCAAACTAAGAAAAGAATTTTATTTAGAAATTAAAAACTTTTCAACGGATTTTAAATGCGATTTATTAATTATATTATTAACCCGACGTTTCGAACACTTTACAGCGAGCGTGGTCTCCCCGTGACCCCCCGTTTAATTTCTAAATGTATAATACTCGCGTAAAACCAAACACAAGAAAACAATTTTATGACAATTGTTATTTGTTTGGTAATCAAATAAAAATATTTGTGTTATGATTGATATGTTACTTATAACTATTAGTATTATAGTATTATGTTGTGTGTGTTAGAACTGTAGAAAAAATTTTACCGGCCCAGGATATGTTCGTGACCACGCAAAACAAACTGTATTAGGAAGATAATCCATTCGTTATTTCTTTATTGTGTATAAATACAGAGAAGAAATTTTATTGTATATATATACTTTTTTATGTTCACATACTTGCTTTCTGCCGTGGCTTTGCCCCCTCATTCAGAGATAGAGAGGATAACAACTATCTATTGTCCTTTAGGTAGGATCTAAAACCATCTCTATATATTTCATCTAAATCGATTCAGTGGTTTAGGAATGAAGGAAAAACGGACAGACAGAACTACAGAGTTACTTTCACATTTACAATAGTAATTTATATTTGAAGTAGTAATAAAGATATTAAGAAATTGGATCGAATATCAAATTGTACAAATAATTTTGTATGCACAATATTATGAATAATGAAGTTAAAATCAAGTTGTGCATACTTAGAATTTGGTTTGTAATTTTCATATTTATATAATATAAGATCTATTGTACATAAAATTTCGTTATATTATTTTATGCCTAATAGGCGCCAGGTGGATCAACACAAAATGTAAATAACAATAATTATGCCTTTTCAACATTTGGTAGAACTGACGAAAAGGAAAACGGAAGAATCCCTGTTTTATGCTTAATTTGAACAACTCGGACCATTTCAGTAATTTTATTTAGGCCGCGAAGAAATTCCTTACAATAATGCTAAAATATTCAAATACGCAACTTTTCTTTTCTTTTGTTCTTTTCTCTTTATTTAGAGTTAAAAAATATAATGATACTTAATAAAGCCCTGAATTACAATATGGCTTAGAGTTTTCATCTTTATGACATTGTGTTGAAAGTTACAATAAAGAGTAAGTCTGCGAATTGTAATGACATGCTAAAGGTTAAGCAAGTAATTAATAGTATAATAACAACCATAAGTTGCTACGTAATAACAAAATCTTAATTAGAATAATAACATTATTAAAGGGTTACACTTATATTTTCTTTTCTCACTTTTTTGTTTCGTAAATTTATAGAAATTCACTGATTATTTAATATACTTGTATTATAATTAATGTGACTATGTATTCATAATTATTTGCCATATATTGGGTAATTGTCTCATTCGCTATTATGATACAATTATTCGCACCTAGCTCAAGTTCGTGGGATTGTTAAAACACCATCATAACTGAGCTACTCCGAAGTTTTTGGTCTAAATTGACCGGACCAAGTAGTCAATATGCATAACCTACATTCTGAGACTCACTGAAGAAGAGGGACAGTTATTGACATCAATTATTGATTGAATATAAGTTGACGAATATAGATTAATGAATCGATTGTATGGAGAGTAAACTTCTTTCAATATATAAGATATTTGAAGCAACATTAGCCAAAATTATTATTGTAATTTATTTCGGGAAGAAAAATACAAAAGTATTTGTCACCGTTCGTGTAACATGAAGCGACATAATGTTATAAAATATTTTCATAACTTGAAAGAAAGCAAATAATGGAGAATGGGTGAATCATGAAAACAAAGTCAGGTGACACGTGATTTAAATCAGCGTAAAAGCAATAACGAGACAATTTCTTGGTGGAAGAGGAAAATAAAATAAAATTATCAAGTACTTGCGGGTGTGAGGCGCCTGGCGGCGGCTTCAGGTCGGAAACAAGGCACCGCCACCGGATGCACCTATAATTGGAGGCTTCCAATTCCGTATCGACCTTTCAACGTATTTGCGCTACAAATTGCTTTACCTTGTGCGATAAAACTGAATAAACGGAATGCAAAAATTGCATAATATTGTAATAATCTTGTCGATTTCCATTCCCAATATTTCTTGAATAACAGAGGACCAAAAGAATTGTTAATCAGCTTTATTTTACCCTATTTTTAACTATTTCCAGATACTAAAATTATATCAAATTTGATAAATACTTCTCCTCCTCTTTCACCTCCGAAAAAAGACGAAAATAGACTTTTACATTTATAATACTATACTTAGTCTGGCCATAAATACTGTTACACTTAATTATAAAAAAATATTACATTTGAATTTCGAATCT
>NC_052102.1:6650541-6655089 GCF_012273895.1 Zerene cesonia | reverse complement strand
GTAATAAATGTTATTTGCAGTTAACAATTTTCTTTTTTCTTTATTACAATATTTATGGCAAGACTAGGTATAAGGGATTGTTAATGATATAAACTTATCTTATATAATTAATGTTATAAATCCCGACGTATTCTTTTTTATGTCAGAGCAGGATATGTATTCATTCATTAGAGCCGAAATTGCTTTATATGAACAAACATGGGACCTGTAAAACTAAGCGATAGAACTTGGAGTCAAGCGTACTTCATCGAAGGTACGAAAGTACCACAATCAGGTAAAAGATTGGCGTGAAATAGTAGCATGTGAATGTTACTGTTGTGTACTAATGTGGGAGGCCTCCTTTTCCTCACCCTTCCCAGTCCTCATGGGCGATATGAGCGCTTACCATCAGGCAACCCATAAAAAAAACTTTATTGAATTACTCGAACAGATTCGTTAAATTCTATTCACTATGTATTAAGTCAAGTTTAACAACGTTATTAATAAAATACATGTAGTTGAAAACAAAAAATAATAGTTCTTTACAAACGGAATACAAGATACAAAATTTATTATGTAACGAATCAAGTAAACTTCTTTCTTATCTGTACCATTAACCAGGTTATTGAACATAGCTTTAATTTCTAGGGAAATTTAATTTTACAAGCTCACGTAAAATAAAACAATATATTTTTTTACGATTAAACTAAACCCATCAATAAATAATCATGTTTCTCTAACTTTTATATATTGCCGATGTATTTTTAATTACATCGGAGTACATACTTTCACTATAAACTAATTACTTTAAAGAATTAAAACCAGTCTCTGAATTAACTATTGTAGTTTGTAAAACCTTACTCATTGTTGATGTACCGTTTATAAAATACCAGCTTTATAAATCCTAAATAAAGCGACCTAAGTAACTTGGAAAACGTCTAGTTTTAAAAATCTTTCAATTCATGGACCGTTTTATATTTACGTAGAAAATAGGAATGGCTAGGTAAAGAAACATTTTTCCAACAATAATGTTCTAGCTTAGTAAAAGTGCATCTTTTTATGCCCTTTCAAAGTCCCTGTGGATTTTAAAGTGGGATGCCTATAGCTTGCCTTTCAAAAGTTTAACTGCGACTTTCTTTTTATATCTCCGCTTCAATTTCGCAGCGCAATTTATATGCACTTTGTAGCGGTGGCTGTTCAAAAGCGCCCTACCAGGGCCGTTTATTCTTGAAGAGTGCTGCTCTTAAATGTCGTTTTTCTACCAAAGATGTGTCTTGATGACTGCGTTCATACTTAATGAGGATCCAGTATCCGGCGGGTGGTACAACACAAATTGCCAACTCTATAAGAGGCCAGCCATTTGCCAACAACGTAGGAGCCCAACTTACATGAAAGCAGCTTCCGACCACATGATATTGTTTGCTGCTGGAATGACTTTCTTTAACTTTTTCTGCATAGCAGCGTAAAGTTTGATACTAAAGCAAACATGCGACCTACATAAACATTCATTCAATGGGAAGCTACAGCACCGCCTTACAAAATCTTTAGCTTCCTATGTGTAATCATAGCTAACAACTGCAGCGGAAATATCATCTATCTATATCTGTCAAAAATCGTTTGGCGTAGTAAAAATATGCATTGTGACGCAACGGTTTCCTCCTCAAGAAGTACGATAGAAACTAAAACAAACCCAAGGTTTTGAAAACTAATTATAAGACTTGTATTGAATCAGAGCCAAATCTAAACATGGATATAAAATTGTTAATCACTTTAATTCTTTTGAACTGAAAATAAGAATTGGATGCTACTGTTAATTAATGAATGAATGTATATATTATTGGAGTAAAAATCTCTGTAACAATTAATGATATAGGGAACAAGATTGACTTCAATAATCTTGGCACAATATCTCAGTCACAACATACGTTAGTGTAGTCAATGGCACGCATGTTCGTCGCCAAACGGCATTTGTTGAATAACTCACAATTGATTATTTTCAAACTGTTGTACGTATTGTACGCTGAACACAACGTCGTTAACTCTTGAACGTCGGTGATTAATATATTTTCTATTATGGCAATTGAAGTCAGCCAGTGCACATGTTACGAAACGTATTAATATAAGACGTGAAACTTAAAGTTTGTCATGCGTGCAATGTATTAGAATTAAGTGGTAATTTAAACGGCTTTACCTTATGTGCAAAATAAAGTATGGAAAACAGACATCAACAAACAGGTACGTTTGAAAAAAAATCTTTGTATCTCAATGGGTTAAAATAGTTTATCACCTATTCCGCATCATTAAAACTATGCACATCAACCTATCTCATATATTTACAAATAAATCCATGAACTTTAATTGTACCAAATAAAATTTTAACAATTGCTCAAGACAAATACAAAAAATGACTTAACGTCTTTTAGAATCAGAGAAATTAAATTAAAGTGGTCACAAAGGTGGCTATTGCATGTAATTTTAAAAAAAAAAATATTAAAACTGAGTCATGGTCATGGGATTCCTGTATATGAATCTTGAAGAGTCAAAGATCGACTATCCTACGAAGTCGATAATCATTATTGTATAAATTAAAATCACTGATTAGAATCAAAGATTATCTATTTCTGGTTAAAAGAAGCATGTATTAAAGAATGTAATAACGGATTACTAATGTGTACTATTACTGTGATCGATACCATTTTCACATGAGAATGTTTTTGCATCGTTAAATGCAATCGGTTTTAACAATACCAGGAAATGACTATTTTTAGACGTTTAAAAATTATCACTTATGTCTATTTCACATTCGAGAATATAATTTATTTGACAGAAGTGTAAGAAAGTGTACGCATTTTCCCAATTTGTGTAAGAAACAATTATGTAAAGTATTTAACTTCATTCTTACAGACAATTGTCAAGTCAACCTTTCCCCGCGAAAATCATTAAGATTTGATATTGGATCTTCCAAAACGTGAGTAAGTATAGAATAGTGAATGGCAATGTATCAGGTTATATGGTCATATTGTTGTTGTATATATACCAAAAATACTTAAAACACTTATCATGTTTCAGCATCCAGAGTGACGAAACTAAAGAGAAATGTAAACTAAGAGAATATTGCCCCACTTTACCTTCAGCTTCAGAATTAAAACAATACTCAGCAGTTGTCATTTGCGGTAAGCATTAATAATGAAATATTAATTATTATTGGTGTTATTACAATACTTTCGAATTTGAATAGCTTTTCTATCAATTACCCAAAACTTCGTTTTAATTATAGCTATGGATAGGTGAGAATGTTTGATATTGGCCCCATGTTACCCTGCATACTTACGTAAGCCTTTTCACAAATGATCTTAAAGAATTTGTTATCACATAACTTAGTTTGCTTATTTTAACAATAAAAAAGTTTTTTTACTAGACCCTGTACAATTAACTTTAGAATCATATACTGTTTAAAAGCGTGCATTAGTGCCTATTATCGATTTTCGTTACGTAAAAAATGCAAAGCTTGAACAGCATCGAATATTCGAGACTCGAATGTAAACAATAAAGTCTTTAAATAAGTACATAATGTCACGCCTTATGATTGATTACAGTGGTACCAATCAATAATTTTTCTTAAGTCACACGAAACTAGAAAGACAGAAGTCTCCCGGTATGTCCAAGATGAAAAAAAATCACAATGATTGCTTATCAACGTGTAGAAAATGTGAGAGGGCTTTGTAATATGTATAATTTTAGATTACCGCGAAAAAGAGCTGAGAATATGAGCCTCATTTGTAATGGATCCCACGTATCGGTGTAAGGCAGGAGAAATTTTTCTCTAATACATTCAAACTTGAATGAAATGAAACTTATTTGGTAAAAAATTATTAGTATCGTGTAAACCTAATATGTTATTATACATGATTATATTATATGACATTCAAAAAAAGAAATAACTATACTTGTAAAGTAACGATCAGAAAATAAAGTTAAGAAAATAACTGCATTTTATTAACGTTTAAAAACATCGAAATGGTGGATTTCAACTAGCCATAAATAAAAATGTGTGAAATATGAAATGGCGAATCTGAGAATGAACACCACTATGCAGCCGCAGCTCTCGCTCGTTTCCGTTTTCGCCTGCTACAAATTTTATTTCCTTATTTTATTGCACAGTTGATATGAGTGCAGTTAACCAAGTCACTGTAAAAAATATGTTGAAACTTTTAAAACTAACTTTGCATAAATGAGTGCGACCATTCGCGACTTATTGTTATCGGTAAAATATTTATTATTTATTTTCTACATAAATGTCTTTATTCGTAACATACCTATTATACTTAATGAGTCGTTTTTTCGTCTCAGACAGTGCTTGGTTAGTTATTAAGTTTCAACGAGAAATATTTTACAAATAATAGCTATCCAAGACATTAACCCAACTTATAAAATTAATCCATTGAAAAGTTACATTGTTCCTCAGAGGATGCAATTTTATTTCATGAGTGTTTAGACGGGATTAGCCGAAGTTTAAATCCAATAGTGGGCCGTGGCCGCCATCTTAAAAGAAGTATTTGACATATATAT
>NC_052102.1:6638748-6649541 GCF_012273895.1 Zerene cesonia | reverse complement strand
TATTAATTCTCTACAACTTTGGTTGTATTACTTTGTACCGTAAAATTAAATATAAAGCAGTTTAGCAAAATAAACCAAAATGTGTAAAAAAATTTAAACAACTTTTTCTTCACTAAGAAACACACCCTAAAACCTTTAAAATGTAAGAGTTCAATGGACTAAATGCTATAATTAGCTTCCATTTCCACTGAATTTATACGTTATAATATTTAATTTCAGGTCTATCCCTTTGGACAACATCATGGTTCATTTTTGGCAAAGTTGTACTACCTGGAGGTTACATTTTCAACCTGACTGCGTTAGTAGTAGCAGGGTACATATTCGGCCATACTTTGGAGAGATATACCAAAGTAAATGCTGTTGTTGGCATGGTACTCGTTGGAACACTGAGCAAGATTTTTATTCCTATCAATATTCTTGGAAATGATTCTGCAAATATTATTGACTATCATTTAAGGTAGGGTAACAATGTATAAATTGACAAGTTAAAAAACATATTTAAACGGATAAACGCAAACTTTCGGTCACTGTCACTAAATAGACACTTACGATAATTTCTCCGTATTATCTTGAAAAGCGATAATGTTGTTGCAGGTTGGTTTATTTTTCGCATTAACTCCTTATATATATCATATACTAAGCAGTTTTTCTGCAATAAAAAATAAATTATTTGAACAGTATATTTATATGCCTAAGTTAAAACAAAATAATGCTCTGAACAATTTTATTAGAACCTTAAACAAAGCAAGTAGGAAAGAAAAATTCGGTTAATAATGTTAGCAAACTTTACAGGAATGTAACTCAAAACCAGTAATCAAGTTAAAGTTTTGAAACATGTTTTAGGCGAATTTATCCAGTAATTATTTTAACCAAGGGCCCGTTGACGTGGAACTGGGACTACATAAAACACAATTCAGTGAAAGTTTTTTCATTGGCCACGCTTCCTTGGATCATCGAGTGTTTGGCGACGGCCTTCTTTACTTTTATTTTTCTCGAGTTCCCTTGGTACTGGGGTAAGTGAAAATCGTTAACAAAATAACCTCGTTACTACTAAGCGGCCACTCGCCATCAGATTCATTAAGACTATGAACTTAAGTAAATTGAACGCCGTAAAATATTAATTTCTTCTACCAAAGAATATTAAAAGATTAGCTAAGTTACTAAGTAGGGGAATATCTTTTGAATAACAATGTCAGTATGTCCAAGCACTATTATTGCAATATTTACAATATTGTATTCGCTACATCGCTACAAATATAGATAAACAATAACAATATTTACTCAACTAACAAAACTTATTTACGTATATCAGAAACATAAATTCATAGATTCGCAATACACACAAACACAACTCAACAATATCATATTTCCTCTGTACAATAGAATAGCTTGAAATATATATTATACATACTGATTTTTATTAATAAATTCAGGTTTACATCTCGGGGCGATATTAGCATCGGTGTCACCAGCAATAGTAGTCCCAACTCTTATAGCATTTGACGCCAGAGGCCTTGGAACAAAGAGTAAAATAGCTTTATTAGTTGGCAATGCTGGAGGTCTCGATACAGCATTCACTGAAGGAATGTTTGGAGTAATCAACAGCGCTATATTTTACGAATCCGCCCCCGAGTACAGGGTAGTGAAGGTAAAATTCAATTTAGCACTTACTTCTAATACGTTGAGCGTTTCATATGGCGACCTTAATGGCTTTTATGAGAAAAGTAGTTATAAGAACTTAACGTTGCTTTAGAGACAACGTGCCACTTGGTTACCTCAAATAATTTCGCTTTTATTCTCATAATTGATTCGCAAAAATAATAATAACAAGTGAAACTTTTTTACGTTTTAATGAGTAATGTCTAATTAGTTCCCAATTATCATGTTAATTATGAAAAATTTTTCATTTAAATTATACCAATCCATTAATTATGTACCATTACCATACCATAAACTTCAGAAAGAAAATTATTATTATTTCACCTGACCCCTGAATTTTTATACATCGCTAATACATAAAAAATAATGAAAGCTTTATAAAGTCCTCAAAATCATGTTTACGATATCCTATATTCAGCAAAATAAACATGCTTTTGTATTATAAAATACAAGGGGACGGATGAAAAAAGAGGATCAATTATAGAACAAGTATTTCTGTCAAGTCGTTTAGAAATATTAAAGAGCTTTTATATTGAATAGCCTTAAGTGATTATAAAAATTGCTTTATGAAATTATTGGACTTTTACTTGTATTCATTTTGGGGTGCGATTTTGAATTGTATATAAAGAATTAATCGTATAAAATCTACTATATAACTTAATTTTGTAGCTGGTGGACAATGTGATTTAAAAATATTATCAGGCTTTTTTAGCTATATTCGTCGGCATCATTTTGGGCATAGTATGGGGCGTGTTGGCAGATGTTTTGCCCGACCATGATGATGAATATGCAGCGACAATCCGCAGTTTACATATTTTCGCAGGAGGGCTCCTGATCTCATACGCTTGCGGATATTTTGGATGGGGTGGAACGTGTAAGTATGACAAATGAACCGTTGATGCTCACCTTGAATCCTACCAGGTTAAAGTATACTAGAAAGTATATTTTTGTTATTCTATTATAACCAGCGATTTATACAATAGCTAACTCGGTTGGAACGAATGACTAGAAAAAAAATAAGAAAAGCAAAGAATAAACACCATCCTATTATAAATAATTATATAAGCTTCATAACACATTGAATCAGTACATTAAGTATTTGTTAATTGTAACAATATACACAGGTTGGGCCTACTAGAGTTTTGTGTTCAGAATAAATATTTCGAGATGGTAATCAAACTTTCTCACAAATTTTATGATGTTAAACTAGATACCAGCATATGATCTTTTTGTTAATTTCGGAGCTTTTATAAATACTTACCAATCTAAAATATTAATTTAACACATTGATCAGTTTCATTTATTGTACATAAAAAAATATGTGATCGTGTCTTATTGAATTTTCCTTTAGAATATTTAGACACGACCCATGAATATAAATCCTGCCTTTTCTCGCATAATACGTTAAAATGACAAGCAGAGGATTTTAAGTTAGATATTAAAAGTTAAATTTTGAACTACGACGCAAAAAACAAAAAGAAACTCATATAAAGTTACTCTCCAATATGAGCCAACTTTATCAATTTAATGTTTCATTATAAAGCGATGTCGATAGTTGCCGGGCGAAAAACTAATTTAGCCACAATGTAGCTCTGGAATGTCCAGGTGACGGTAAAAGGCATACCGTACGTGTTCAGCCTTTTAACTTGCTCTCCGACACATTGACACAGCTGCACTCCGTTAAACTTCATTGCGTTACCTTTATGCTTTTTGATTTCAACTGACTTACAAAACGAAGAGATTCTCAATTGAATTGTTTTTCGTGTTAAGGTTTCACCATTCCTCGGATTTTGGATTCATTGCTAAGGTCTCTTGAATTTCAGAAAGATTTTATCTCTTCTGATCTTAAAAGTTTAGTGAGATGTTTTTTAAAGTTTTGTCACCGCTTTTGATCTTAATTGTTTTTATTTGACGTTGTATCGATATTCGTCGGAATTTCGATTATTTATTATAATATTTTTTCTACACACGATTAGTTTAAATATTTACTAGGTTATTATAGATTAAAAATTCCATCCAGGCTTTTATTTCCGATATACCTAAATCTAGGCCATTAAATGTTTTTTCGTTTGTAGTATTTCCATATTATTTTTTAACTAGCTTCCGCCCGCGGCTTTGCTCTCGTGTAATAAGGATATTTATAAATGCTTTAGTGACTGTCTATTACTGTTTTATCCCAAGGGAGCCTGATTAAATATCAGGATAAAAAGTATCCTATCACCCATGTAAGTTCATACCCTGTGTGTATACCAAATTTCATCAAAACCCGTTCAGTAGTTTCAGCGTGATTGCCGGACAAACATCCAAACAAACAAATTTTCACATTGATAATATTATTGTGATGTATTGTGTATATTTATATATGCAGTTTCATAGGAGATTAAACATCACAAATTACATTTTTCTGCAACATATCCTATACTCAAGTAGATTTCACCAAAAGCAGACGTCAGAACCGTGGTAAAGCTGACTCGCAGCATCTTCTTTCTTGTAAACTTGTAAACAAAAAAAAAGGAGAAAAGCTGTAAGTATTTTTAGACAGTGTATTTTCTATAATTCAGATACAGTTGATCTATATCGCTAAGTTATCTGTTCATCAACACCATATTTTTCTTTCAGCATCACTTTTCAATACGTTTTCACCACTTCTTAATTTTTCACAACTAAAACGATGTCATATATGTATATCGTTTTAAACAAAGAACAAAAATATGCTATGTGAATCACAAATTCAGATAATCCAGTATTTGTTCTATAATCTATATATCTGGTGAATATATTTAAAATTTATCCTAAACAACATATTCGTTTATTTATTAGATTTACCGAAATTATTATAGTAATAATAATAAATATATTTCAATAATAATTATCTATAAAACACGAGATAATATTTTATTGAAGCCTGAATATCACATAATATAATGCTCATGTAACGAAGTGTTATGAGTCCAACATACGACTATTTTAATGAGCTCAAGTGTTGAGCATTACATTTGTCTCTAATTGTCGAGGACATTAATTAACCTTCATTTCAATTACATTCAATCAACAATTTTATTATAAGTTCATTGAAACAGCATTACTGTTCTCTATGTAAAGATGTCCTACACGGTTTCTTGTAATATGAGCTCAAAGTAGAATTAGTGGTTCAATTAGTATTGGTTCAAAAGTATGATGTAATAATAAGCGATATTCTAAACGATGTTTAAAATAAATTTAAAACTTAAACTGCATAGAACATCTTGGTATATTTATATTTTTTGTGTTCTATTGATTTATTCAAGGAATGACAATAGCTTTGCTTCCGACCTTAGTATAAATGTGACATTAATGTACGTAGGCGTTAGATAATAAGGTTAGAGGGAGAATATTTAGGTAAATAATTACTCTATGTCATATTACGTAATTTGTTTCAGCTGGAGTAGCAATAATGGTATGTGCGGCGGCGGCCGCAACTCGTTGGGCCCGCCGCGGTTGGCCCCTAAACAATAACCCCGTCTCTGAAGTCTATAAATTACTGTGGAGGATATTTGAAGCAATGCTTTTCACGCTAAGCGGCTCTTTTTTTGAGGTAATTGTAATCGCGTAAAGAATGGGAATTCATAAAGACGTTTATTCAGATTTTATTTAAAACAGAATAACAGAATATAAATCAAATTAACTATCACTTATAAGTATAAATTATTCTGTATGGAAAAGTAATTTTTTCAGCAAATTTCGAGACGCGAACTAATTATATTCTTTTCTTTAAATTTAGGTCGGGTAATATATTTCAGTGGGTATTGTAATAATTTCACATTCTTGCTAAAATTAACCTTATACTAAATTTGACAAAAAATAATTTCCCTATATATGTCGGTACAATCAGATTTGTATGTAGCTCACGTGTGATTGTTAGAAAGGGTCCTTTATCTTTCCTCAAATTAAGTTCCATTTAATACACATTGCTTAAATAAATATGCATATAATATCTACAAGATAATTCGTAATTATCGAACATGAATTACATACTAATATAGTGATGATAACAATTGTTTAATAAAACAAAAAGGCATAATAATTTATATCTAAGTGTCTAAAATACGAAACACTTTCATAAAACATAAAAAAAATGTAATATGGTATTTTTACCAAAAAAATATCAGTGTTTTGATTAAATTATGAGGCGTGTACATTGTACATGTATATTGCATGAGCCATACAAATAACGCTCGGTACGAAACAGCTGTCAAATGCCTTCTTCAGCTTTGGAAGAGCACTTTTGCTTCAATATTTTCAATCATAGCAATTTTGCTCATCGCTTCGATCCCTGCCGATTTTGTATGACATTTTTAAAATGCGTGACTCTGTATAGTATATAAGCATTATAGCAACAAGTAATATATATATACATTCTTCGTTTTATTTATGTTACGATTCAGACAGTTTAATGTGTAAATATCTTGTATTTTGCTGAAACGCTCGTATACTTAAAAATGTGACAAATTATAGTCATTAGCGTTTTAAATGTAAATATTGCCACAGGTTTGATCTCCTGTGGAAACTTGAAAGTTGTCGCTGACCGGCAGGACGACCCACCTGCTCGTACTGAAAATCGATCAGTGAAACGGATGTAAAATACCTAATAGCCTTATGTTATAAGTACAGGCCAAATGCTCTAATAAACATGATCTTTTGTTATTCTTTAAATAACACTTAGAGCTTACCTTTCTTCGTGCACTTATACTAGTATTAATAATCTTATTATTGTTTCTTCTTTGTATAGATATCCGACTTAGATGCAAGGGAATTCGGTCTGATGGTGGTCTGCATTTTCCTGGCGCTAATTCTTCGATTGTTAACTGCATTTTTGATAGCTCTATCAAATGAATTGCCAGTGAAAGAGAGTATATTCATAGCAATTACTTGGATCCCAAAGGCTATTGTTGAGGTAAAAAAAATTTTAGGTGTTAATAACACATTCCGAAATTCCCAAATATAACTAAACAATAAATAATTTGTCCAAAACTACATTGCTTGACTGTTTCTAATGTATATTTTTTATGACTATAAATGCATATACGTGTATATAAAGATGTACAAGATTTGTGTGCCAGTCGAGCACCCTTCGGCACGAATTGGGCCAGCTCGCACCGGGGAAGTACCACACCCCCACAGAAGACCGGCGTGAAATAGCATTTTGCTCTGTTACGTTGGGTGAGTGGGGGAGCCGGAGGCACATATCCTATTCCTTACCCTTCCCAGTCCTTTTCTTTATTCCTCTCGCCAATCATTCTTTAATCCCTTCCCAATCAATCATGCAATTCCCAAGCAATCCATTTGTAGAGGCGTAAGTTCTGCAATGGACCTTATGTTTCTCTAAATGTTCATGGGCGGTAGCGCTTACCATCAGGCGTCCCACCAGCTCCATTGCCGACTGTGACATAAAAAAAATATATATATACATTAGAAATATGTTCTTTATCTAGATAATGATACCTTATATCAATATGGACTGAATTCCCGTCAATTTGTTCTATTGAAGAAGTTCATATCGACGTCACCACCACTAATATTAGTTTTAAGTGATTCTCCTTTATTAACGAGTAAGACCTAATAATATCGTCGGTGCTCTGGCGGTCTCTAGTTTAATTCACTTTGAGTACACACGCTCGCTCTAGTAATCTGGCTAGGCATGCTCCAAAGCTCTAACAAATGTTATGTAATGTACACGTTAAAAGCTCCAGTTAACTAAACTTTGTTGAGTGGAATAATTTAATTATTATTGTTGAACATTGCCCACATTCGAAACTTGAATAAAAATACATATATTATTATATTATAGTAAGTATGTATAAAGTGACACCATACAAAGTTCTCAATATTTGACGAAGATATGGAAAATGTCAGTGAAAGTCACGACTTCGAAATTTGTAGGTCATTAATAATTCGCTGCTTTCACAAACTTTAGACAACCTGGATTACGGCACCTACGCGTTTTGATTGATCTCAAGAGGATGTTGAGGTTGAAAATTTGTGAAAATATAATTTTCATACTCTACCATAACTCTATAAAGATTTCATTCATTCATTTGTCCTCTCAGCTCATAGAACATCATATAGTAGCATATAGTGCAGCATATAATATTTACACATATTTAAGATTTTAAAATTCAATTATATAAATCCATACGCAAATGAATGTTACACATCGAAAGTTGAAAATGGAAACAACATTTTGCGGTTGGTCGTTCTCTGCTGGAATAGTTAAAAATTATATAACCGAATATATTTAAAGCACGTTTTAGCTTGCAGTAGTTTGTTGTATCAGTCCTATATAGCTTACAATCGAGATTCATTTATATTTCGATATATGATTTGTTCATTATTATTTTTAGAACTCACATCACACAACACTTATGTGTAAATTTTTGTATAAAACTTTTAATCAAACCCGCTCTTCAGTGATGATGGTGAAGGTGAATGTGTGTTTGAAATTGCTTATGATTTTTAAAATTATTTTTCGTCCATGTTATTCAAAAAAATGTAAAAAAAAATATGTACCTATAGATACACAAGCACCACATATCAGTCACTTTAAAAACGTCGCACTAATTACACTTGTAAATTAAATATAACAGCCACAATGAAAGTGTATAAAGTTGACGTACTCTGTTACAAATGGAACGTATTAAACAGTACTTACAGTGCATTAGGGTTAGTGAGCGGTGCATCAACTTGTAAGAGATTGAGATTAGACATAATGACGCGCCACTGCGGCGGCGAAGGATGGTGCTACTCAAGTAATTTGCTAAATTGCATACCCTTTATTTTACACTGTAACAGCGGCAACTCTTTGTAATATTAAAAACTTATTCGTAAGGAAGGCAGTCTTGAAAAATATTTAAATACGGGAGTCAAAGATACGTGAATTGGGTCACATGTTGTCGGTCACTCCTTAATCGCTTATTGTCCACTCTTCACATTAATAATTGAGGTTATTTCAGGTAGCCATATTATATAACGTTTATTATATTTATTGCGTTAACATACTCGCAAAAATATGTAAACGTCTTTTTCACAGTATGCAAAAAAAGATTTGACTGGACTTATCACGGAGTATCATAATAATACTATATACTTAATACTCCATGATAAAATTATCCATTTAAAAGAATGTTATAACAAATAAAAAAAAACTATCTACCTATCACTGTAAATTACTACTAAGCAAACATTGCGGCACTATACTACATTAGCCAGATTCTAATCACACACCTTGACGTGGCCATAAATAAACAGTGCATTATGTACACGAGCGTATATCTTTGTAAATAATGAATATTGAAGTTTGACTTAAAAGCCGTAAAGTAATTTCTCTCGCTACACATAAAACTATCTAGAAATTTAACAAGCACGGTAGCTGCGGAATTAAGATAATTTAAATTGCCTCAAAAATTGCTGTGGTGTAGAGGTGAAATTCTCTCAATGCTTTGTCATTTCAGTTAAGCAAAATTGTAAATCACAACGATAATTTCCTTTACATATTCATTCTGCATAAATAATTATGTATTATTAATATCTTTACTACTGTTATATGCAAACAAATATTGTAAATGGTAAATAGTACAGTTGACTCGCAAACAGCGAGTATATATTAAGAGTTTAATTTAATAGAGTACACTCGTTATTATTAGGTATAGCTATATTCTAATGACAATATTTTGATCTGAAATGATCAAATTACATCTAAATATGGAAGTGCAGCGTCCATAGTGAAAGTCATTTTAATAATTTTTATTATTTAATGTTTATTTATCATGTCGAAAATACTACAAAGATTATAAGGTATTTTTAAGACGCTTTTCCCCACTTATCATGATTGCTTTGATAACAATAAAAATAATTGTTTATACATATTCTAAACTTTCCGTCTATTAAAAGCACGTAATGATTTTTTATCATTTACTTCTATCATGATATAATGACCGTAATAAAATACATCACATATATTTCATATATGTGCATCGCCTGACGATTATAATAATCTTACATAGAACTAATAAATGACTTTAATTGTACGAAAAGATTATTTTTGAAATTAATTGAATAATTGCAGTGCTGATAAAAATGATATCCTGTATGAATATTGTAAATTTAATCTTGCATATTATTTATTGCTTTTAATAAATATTGATATGAGTTGCTACAGCTGATTTGAATTTCATGTATTTATTAAATTATTATTCAAATTAAAAAAAAAAATTCAGGCTGTATTGGTGCGTGTTGCTGCTGATTCTTTGTGGAAAGAGGGCACTACAAATCATGACAGAAAAATAGCAACTCAACACTCAAATATGATTATTATAGCAATACTAATAACGACAACAATGGGATCAATTTTAACAACAGTGATGGGACCAATTTTGCTATCACCATATAGTGGGGTTGCTCCTGAAGGTAATTAACGCTTACATATTAAAATTTGGTTGTTTTGTAGTTTAATAAACATCACATCAACGATTAAAAGAGCCATAATACGGTCCACACTTTACTTAGTTGAAATATATGAAATTTATACTTGATAAAGCCAGAGAGTATTTACAAAATTAGATGTATTTTTCACTAAACTTTATGGATTTTATGGCTGGGCTATTGCACACATACACATTATAAAATGTATATCCACGTGTTGTTGAAGCATTCACTTCTTCTTGTTTTCCTATTATATTCTAAATATGTTCTATCTAGGTATTAGAAATAGTATCGTTTTGTGTACAAGTTGGAAATGAACATTAAGTTGGAATTAAAATGGCAACAGTCATATTATAATAAAAAAAATTGACTGGATATACTCGTAATGTGAATAAAAACACAACATTTTGAACGATTTTTCATTATGACCTTTTTTATTTTTCAGAACTCGGCAGCCGGCCTAGATCGCCCTCAACGGAGTCAACGCCTTCGAAGAGATCTCAACAAATTTTAGATTCCTTTCAATATATAGATATGCAATAAAATGTTATAAGCATCAATAAACATTTTAATAATCTGTGGCTATTTAATTCTTCCTATAATTTTTATTTCAACGATGTTCAATACACTTTTTTAGGTTAAATTTAATACAATCATCAGGCTTAATATAAGGCAAA
>NC_052102.1:6602767-6637748 GCF_012273895.1 Zerene cesonia | reverse complement strand
GATTCGAAATTCAAATGTAATATTTTTTTATAATTAAGTGTAACAGTATTTATGGCCAGACTAAGTATATAGTTAACAATATTAGCAATTATAGCCTTAATATATTGTTTTTATCTTTGTAAAAATATTGATGAATGGCAATAAAACACGGACAATAATAAATTATTTATATAATACCAAATCTATTAATAGCAATGACGTTCTGATAAATAATAATATTTGATTTTAAAGAGATTATTCCGTTAAACAAAACAAATACATAAATTTGTGTATCTGTTTATTGAAATGAAAATTAATACAGCGACAATCTTCAAAGTTGACTGAATGATATAACAACACACAGCCGAAATAAGTAGTCCGATCGGGCTGAAATTTGACGTGCAGATAGCCACTATGATTTAGACATCTGCTAAGAAAGATTTTGATAAATTCTGCACCCAAGGGTATCCAAATAGCTGATAAATTTTTGTACCACGACGATCTATTTTGACCACGTGGGCGATGCTGTGGGCAGCGGCTAGCAATACATTTTTTTTTCTATTATTTTTCGTATAATCTGGGACACAGCTAAATCCAATGAGTTGGATTGCCTTTAGTATAATTAGGCTAAGGGGTACATATTGTATTTATGTAAAACTAGCACTCAGCCCACGGCTTGGATCGGATGGACTACAGAATTTTGTTGTGTTTGTTTTTTTCAAAGAGACTGCAGGTATGCCATTTTTACGACTTAAGATGCGTATAACTCCTCAACTTTTCATTTTAGCGAAGAATCTATTAATACATATAATGAAGCTTATTTTTTAAAGTTTATTTGATATTTTTCAAATAATAATTGCTATGTCATATGTTTTGTAGACACTAATATTTTTTGTAAAAGGAAATAATAATTCATAGTAGTTATAAATTTTCACGTACTTCTTGGGGGGAAAGAAAATAAATTCGTGAATAAATTTAATTAAGTGTGGTGTCATTGAAAGGGTCTTGAAAGCGAAATGGCGGCTTCTTCATAAGTTTTTTGTTAAAATAATGGATACTATTGTAAAAAATGTCATACGGCCTCTTCTCGAATCCACTAAGCACAAAAATTTGCGAGTGAAATTGCGAGTGAAAAGTCCTTGTTGATATGTTACTCATAAAAATATTTCAATACAGTAACTAGGTCAGAACGTATTTGATCTGTAGCTGCCTCCAAGAGGCTCAGATTTCGGGTACAAAAACTGGCTTAGTCAAGCTTCAACTGCTTAATCTTTCTTCAAGGCAGTTAATAACCTTAGCGGCGAAATGAAAATTACTTATTTATTGATTCGGCTTGTGACGTCGTCGTCGGCATCGTACGCCGGTCGATGTAAACGTATTTGCGCAGGCGCAGGCTTTGGTCATTTCGTTAATATATTGTCAAAAAAGTGGTAGTGTCCATAAAAGAAATATAATTCAGTTCGTTGAACTATTTTAACGTTGGAATGAAGGAAAGTAAGTGAAAATGTTATTCACACGTTTTTTAGTAACAACCGAATGATAATTTAAAAATTCTTGTTTTATAATACGAGAAATTCGTTGAAATAAATTAAAGCGCTCCCTTGAAAGAACTTTCTTGTATTGCATTGCTGCATTTATGAAATTTGCTATTTACGTTATACAAACTGTTCACCCCGACTCCACCAATGTATGTGGATATTACGATTTAAATAGGGGTTTCTAGGGGAGTTTGTAAAATAATAAATAGTAAGTAATAGATTGCTTATGTATATACTAATTCATGCTTTGGAAAAAATTATAGTCATCTAAGGAATTATACATAATAATTTTGAAATTTTTTGTAATTACTTTTCCAATCGTAGCGGACACAAACGAAACGAAATCGTCAAAATCCGGACCGGTATTTAATACGACTTTTATTTATTACATTGAAATTTTTAATATTTCAGTACTAAAATTATTGCTGGGGCGTTATTTATATCCTAAATCTATTTATTTCATTTCAAAATACGGTAAAAACTTGAATGAGCGACTTTAAATGTGGAGCGTAATGCAACTAACAGCATTTGCACGATAGCCAGTACAGACACCGGAGTTGAGGCCTAGTTACCTTTAACCGGTTCTTAAGGTAATATGTAAATACATATAAATTGATATAGTGTATTTAGGTGTTAATACAGTCTTCTCGCAAATTCCCTCAATGTCGTTAATCGTTTATAAACGTTGTATCCTGACAATATTGAAGTGTAAAACAACACAAATTTTAAATGAATGTACATCAAAGTATTGGATTTCTTTAAAAAAATAGATCTCATGTTAGGCTTTTCTAATTTTGCAGTACATAGATAATACATTGCTACTCATATATGCGATAAAGTTAAAAATTGTGCGGAGAAATATTTTACATTCATTCATGCCATAAACGAATTAAATATTGTTCTTGTAATGTAGGCGTCTTATATCGCAAGAGAATTTTACCTCCACATGATCGCATTTTATCTTTAAATATTTTTGTTTACTTTATATTTCAATGCAAATTCCACGTAACGAGTCAGCTGACGAATAATTCGAAAGACAATGTTTTAAAAAGAGATTTTAAGGTTCGCTCAGCCTTCACCTTGTTTTGGCAAATCTTTTTTAAATAATGTCTGAGATTGAGAAGGACTTTTCACATTTAATTTTAATTTAAAAACTTGTTCTATTGTGTTTGTAATTCTAAACTGAGATATTACGCATATACGTTATATGGAGATGATAATATATATTCAATTGTATGATATGAAAAAATTATAATGATTTAGATTATAAAAAATCTGCAATTTCTTATCTGATACTTGTATTGTTTACTTTCCCATAGTGCCTTAACAAAATTATAAATTTTTCAATAACTTTATTTTCTTTCAATGCATATGTTGTTAATAGATGGACAGTGTAGCATTTTCACGTAATTTTTTATAATTTTTATATATTCATAAGGCAGAAACTACTGAACCGATATTACTGAAATTGGATATAAAGATAGATTGTGACTAGTACATAAATATTTAGAGGTGTATATTATGTGCGTTTCTTTAACTGATTATTAAGCGAAGAAAGCCGCGTGCTGAAGCAAATAACAGACAAGATATCACCCCATTAAATGATCAGTATAATATAACACTTACTAGTAATGTGCGAATTGAATTGCAAATGTTTAGGTAACTATTATTACATATATAGTTAGGATAAAGCATATTGATCCTTATTTCTGATAAATAATTACTTTGGCTAGGATAATAATGTTTTCATCATCAATGAAGTAACGTGCAATTATAAATTTTATTGTATTTGATATTAGCTTTCTGCTTCGCCCGTCTTAAGGAGGAAAGAGAGACAGTCTCGAGGTTTTCTTTACATACTTTGCGTGCCCGTGGGATTTCCCGCATAAAAACTTTCCCATTTTCTTTTTCGGCACTATCGTTATAGCTTGTTTCATTCAAATTAGTTCAGTGTTTTGGGCGTGAAGGAGCGACAGTCAGGGAGACAAACAGACAGACAGACGGAATCATTTCCACATTTATTATATATATCCTCTTGATTCTTTCATTTATAAACAATGCCTGTACTTAACGTTAAGCTTCATTATGTATCTGTTTTTTGCGATTTTATCTCATTTATATTTTAAACCACAACTGACAATAATTTCTGTTAAAATATAACAGTACCGTTAAATGATATGTTACGACACTTTAAAGTATTTTATAGTCATTGCAACGAATTAAATGGCCTTACCATTTAAAGGCATAAAGGCTTGTAATATGAATCTTGTCAGACACCGTTTCTGACTTGAAAAGATATTCAGTAAATAAATGTCTAAACTTACTTAATAATATGTGTTTCGGCATAAAATTAAATTTTAAGATTCATTATATTTCCCACTGTAAGAACAGGGACCTCCTGCGAGGGTTCAGGCCATACCCAACCATGCTGACCAAGTGCGGGTTGGCAGATGTCATAGAACTTTGATTGTCGGGCATGCTAGTTTCTTCACGTTTTCCTTTTGGTTGATTGTTAGACTACGTAATAGTAATTTAACTTGGACCAGTGTAACCGATTCGTGAGATCCTTACTAAAACAATTGACGTTTTAATTCCGATATTACTTTTACTCAATTTAACCTAAAATAAGGTATTGATATATCCTAAAAATTATGTTAAAATTTTCCAATGGCTTACAGAAATTTCGTGCGTCACGTCACCGCACTCTATTTTTTTCATCTTATCAAAAATTGCTACTCCCGGGTTTTCTATCGCATCATTCATCATTTAATGATAATTATTAATACATTCTTTAAAATAAACTCAATGTACATGCACGCAAGAGCACTTAACATTTAGACATTATTTTTCAATGAACAGATTGATTGTGCATGCGCTACGATCATGATATATGTTCCCTTATCTACACATAAATCGTTCTTTGTAATTAAATAGAATACATATTATTTATTCATTAAATGGTGCCTTGATAAATTAAGCAGTGAGGCTTACCTATTACAGATAGGCAGATGTTTGCAGTCATCGACAGTGATGTATACTTTATAAAAGAGGAGGAAGTGAAAACGTGAGTAAGTACATCACTGTTTACCAACTAAAATTAGAATGATTCTACTCATATCTTTATAAGAACGTTAATTGTTGAAGTTTGTCTTATAATAATAAATCAAACTCATGAACGAAGACGACATTCTATTAGCCAGAAACGCTAGTAGTGTTCGGGACGATAATATGATACGTGACACTCCGTGAGATATTACTTTTCCTCCTGAATAAAATAAATAATTGTAACGGAATAGTGTAATAACATTATAATAATATTGCAGACCTTCGGACGTGATTCCTACGATCAATATCGACAGTATTGATAAAGAGGAAGAACGTGTTAAGAAAAAAACATGGTTAAAAAGTGCGACGCCGGCTATTGTACATTATATTACATTGTTCATTATAGGTAAGCTAAAATGTTTCACAGTTCAATTTGATTCCAAACTTGACAAATACTTTTTATCTATTTGATAGTTCTGTTGTAACAAATTGGAGGTTTATGTTCCGTACCATTTTTCAAATCATGAAAAAGTTATTTAATATTTTTTTACGAAAATTTCCAACAATATTGACTGTTAATGATAAATATGTCGCTTTATAATTCATCCTCATATCAATGGACCAAAATTATATTTATATCTCAAGCTACTCTAGCATAAAATGCAACATCATATAACATGCTGAAAGCAATTACATAGTGGTGATGAATAATTATACAATTTGAGATATATAATATAGTAATTAAGTAATATTAGAAACAAATCGAAACCCTCACTGCATTTCATAAGCGCATCAATAATCCATAGGTGCAAATTTATCAAAATGTTGACGAAGCCATAATTTTCTTATATTATTTAAATCTCAAATATTTTTACTAAAGTAAATATGAGATGAGCTTGCAAATTTGTAATTGTTAATTATTAATTACCCACAACGAGATACCGAAGACGTATCGCTGTCAACGTTACGAATAGCTAATATGTAACTGATGTAAACATAATGAATTTGATTGTTGATAGGCTTATGTGTATGGGGAACTCTGTGGAGCGCCTGGGGCGACGGCTGGAGTTTGAACGGCAACTGGTTTCGGATAGCTATTGTTGGCGTTGTGGCGTGGGCTAGTGGTCAAGTACTTCAAGGGATCACATCCTTACCACCTCTACTCGCTGCTCTTTTTACAGGGATTATCGCGAGACATATTGGCTTCCTGGATATGCGACATCACGCAGATATCGACATTTTTCTGAGGTAATCAAAACCATAGGTAACCATTTGTAAAACACATATATTTATTTTTTTATGGGTATTTAATGGGTATTTATTTATTATGATTAAAAATATTTAATTCGATTTCAGATTACATACAGATATTTATATATTTGAATAATTTTTGCATTATATTCAATAAAGTGTATTAGAAAGATTTTGAACACCTTAAATTTGTTAAGCGCAGAGAGCGCATGAAGCACCTATGTCAAACACAATCAATATTAAATATTATACAAGTATTTCAGATTTATAGTCAATTGTAAATATCGTTATGCTAATAATAATATCCAATCTACATGTATGTGTTTATTTCTTCTCTGTACCAGGAAAATATATCCAGTTATAATACTAGGCAAAGGGTCTCTAGCTTGGAACGTCAATTATATGAAAAGAAATTGGCGTCAAATTATACTTTTGGGAACTGTTCCTTGGACTACGGAGGTGGTGGTACTTACTGTATGTGTCCATTACTTTCTTGGCTTCCCTTGGTTGTGGGGTTCGTATTATGTCGTACTATCTATATCATAAAGTAAAATTATAAATAGTATGCTATGTATATATGTAATTATATGTATATATGATGTATAAAAATAACGCTTCTATACTGAATAATGATTTAATATTTGGAATGAACTTTTTATTCAAAGACGGAATACAAAGCTTTATCACAGACCGATACGGATGCATATAATAACAATATACAATCGGCATTGTACTGCAGAGTATGTAACTAATATTTATTAGTTGCACAATTGCAAACAAAACTCATTTGAAACACAATCTATCGCAATGTTTTATTGGCTTTATATCCCGCGCTCAAAGATAAATGTAGTGTGTTAACATTTTACAGATTTTCAATTATTTAGCCCACGTTAAGGGTCATTGCAGTCCACAATGGAATGTTCAAAATAAATTTATAGCGCGTTTGGCTATATTATTTATTATTTATTTTATTTAAATTTTGACAATTGACGATGCATACAGCATAACCAAATTGGTTAACCTCGTTTCATCACTAAGTTTATAGCTGACATCTACTGGTACAGGTTGCTCAACGATATTTGAAGATACATTGTAGTACAGATTTTAGGGTATAAGGATAAGTCTTCATATATTTATGAAAAAGTACTCAGGGTTTTAAATCAACAAATTCAGGAATTATACTTGGAAATAAAGTTTTATTGGAATCTCAGGTCTTAAAAATGTAACAAACTAAATAATTTGTATTATAATCAAAATATACTCACTGTTTCAATTTTTCTACAACAATTTTATCTTTATAAATATAATTTGTAGGTATGTATTTGTAATATACAAATTATAATGTTCATTTCACTAAGTTTTAAAATTATTTTAGGACCATTTTGTACTTCTACAGTTTTATTTAATCAAACGTGTTCATTAAATTATAAAATTGTACAAAATAAACAAAATTCAAAACAAGCAAATTCGCGCCTAGCTCGTAACTATAAATCGTAAATCCAAGAGTTTTCAAAATCACTTTATTCACACGTCGATATTGCGGGAAACGAATAATAAAAATTCTCACGCCTCTCTACAATAGAGTGTGATATACCTATGGTATGGGCCAATTCAATAAGTTCCGCTGTAGAATTTGTATTGCAAGCTCGTTGAATGCATTTTTATCGCATGAGGTAGTTTTACTAAAGCACGACGAAGTAGCGCGACGCGTACTCTTTCGTATTCTACTGAAATTCGCGGCTTGGCGCATACATGTTAGAGACGGGCTGGAAGCTGGCTCACTTTTAACAAATTAATCCCTTTTTCCCTCGGTCCCGATATCGCGCGTGAACAACTGAGCTGATTCTTTAATTCCTTTTCGTAGCATTTGTTGTTACCAAAAGGATCTCATGAAAGAAAATTTATGGAATTTAAAATACTTAATGAAATTTAACGGCTCATTACAGTTTACGCAAAAATAGGACGTCTGTGGAGTCTTACTTATATAAATTTTTAGTACAGTTCATGCAGATAATCCAAGCCTGTATATTATGAAAAAATGTACGTAAGTTAGTAAAATTAATACACAATAATAATAATAATAATGAAATTTTGAAACCACAAAAGTAACAAGTTAATGAAAATAATGTTGAAAAGATTAGTCGCTAGTTAAAATATTCATACATTACTTTTTCTACGGGTGAATTGATACTTGATACGATTTAATTTTGTATTCGCAGTAAATTAATAAGAAAACGGAATATCTCATTTTTATATTAAATCTCCCTGTAAATCTTCGTAAAGGAAATTGAATACAAATTATAATTATTAAGAGAAACAATATAATTTCAAAGAGATTCCTGAATATTTCACGATTTATTCAAATTGACTACCTCAGCAGTTTATTTAAAGAGTTCAGTTAATTTCTAATGAGATGTTATGACATTTTTGTGTATTTCCATTGTAATAGTTATAGAAGAAAATAATAAAATTGAGTGTTTTGTATTTCAATTAAAATATTTATGTAATCGAATAAAAAAAACCTACTTACTTTATAATTATAATCTATCTCAGGTATTATCTAAAGACATCATATACATAATAATACGTAACATTCACATTGTTACGACGCTTCTGGTCTTATCATAAACATGTAGTTAACTATTTCCAGGTGTACTTCTAGGGTCAATCTATGCATCTGTCTCGTGTCCAGTGACAATGCCGTCTGTAATCAAACACGGGAAGCTCACAAAAGGTGCTGTAGAATGGCCGCAACTCATTTGTACCGCCGGAGGGCTAGATACTGCCCTCAGTGTTGGAGTATATGGTATCACATATACATATATATTCACTAATGAGGATAGTGATGTGTATCGATTGGTTAAGGTGGGTATTTTGTATACTTTTAATATAAAAACGATATGCTTTTTATGTTGTATGATATATATATGACTATAGTCTTGAAGGATGTTGATAAGATTTTACTCTGCGTGTTACACTTTCCTTCTACAATTTTGTTCTTTATTCAATACTAACAAATGAAAAGTGTTTCGAGTGCGTAGTCCCGATATTTTATGACCGATTTGTACCTGTTTTTGAATAAAAACCTTATATTTTACGCCACCTTTTTCGTTTCAATGTTAAAATCCAATTTTAAAGAGGATTTTTATTTTCAAATCCCTGAAATAAACTAAATATTTTACTGCATTTATAAAAAAGGAGCTCTTGAATGTTTACAAAGACAAGAAGTCCGCTTTACTTTGATAGCGAGTTTAAATCCTAAAAGGTTCTGACAATCCAACTTCGATTCATTCTACTTCAAAAAGAAGCTAAGAATATATCAAGATGTTCTCGTACAAGGTGCAACGGTCAAAATTGGAATTTTTTATTTTATGCACTACATAATTATTAGAGAATTATAATTTTTTATGCACTACATAATTATTAGAGAATTATAATTAACTTAAATTACTAAATATAATTTCACCACAGGCATTTAGTACCGTTATAAATCAGTTTGTTACATCAGAAGTAATTGTAGTAATTTACGATGTATATAAATAAAATAACAATGAGCTGGCCGAGATATTCATAATGTAGTATTAATAAGTGTGATATCAAACGTGATGTAGCTATGCATTCCCGAGACTCAGACCTGGGAGCAAAAATCCTCTCAATAAGTATAGATATCCGATCGAAATACCATAAATCCTCCTATTTGTGTTCAGAATGGTATGGTTTAAAGCTATCATAAGTTTCGGGACCCGATTTACATTGTAAACAATCGATACATGTAAATCGGTGACCTCAATAACTTTAAATGAATTCAGTGAATCAATTAGTTTACTTACAAATTACACACGCCGCTATTCTCGTATAATGAAGGAAAATCATTTTTAAAAGCGTACCACTAAATTAAAACTATATCCATAACGTAAAGAACTCGGTCCGAATAATTAGGTGAGGTCGTGCTTTGCTCAATTTCATTTTATTAATAACAAAGTTTAACCCTTTTAGTAAATTCGTTGCAGATGAAGTTCCTTGTTCGACGGGATTTAATTTCAATTTCACATTCGGAGGTGAAATTAAGAAAGTTTTAAAAGTAACGGCATGTTTTGTTCTTGCAGGCGGGTCTGACTTTGTTCGTCGGGGCTGCGCTGGGCTTCGTGTGGGGCACGCTCGCCAAATTGGTACCCGATTCCCGGGATTATTATGTTACCGAACTACGTGTTCTGTTCGTACTAATCGGTGGACTTTTCGGGAACTATTTCACTGGGGCCATAGGCTGGGGCGGCACTGGTAAATCCCTAATTAATAAACATGCTTTGTACTCTAGTACGACAGAAATTGGACATACATTGAGGCTTATAATAATAATTTATTGATGGCTTAATTAAATCGCGGCTGTGTAACAACGCTAACTAATTAACCAGTGTATGTTTGGAAATCCATTCTTTGAATGAGTTATGGTTGTTGCTTGTTGTAATTGGCACCTGTCGTTGACCATTTAGCGTAACATTATAACTACATTTTATGTAGAGTTTTACGTTTTAGTAACAACAGTAAAAATTAATTCATTCAGTTATCATTAATTTACTAAAACTCAGGATTTTTTTAAATAATAGAATCAAAAACACATTTTTTAATGACAGCTTTATCTCTTTTATAACGTATGGTATGGTAAGTAAAACAGTGGTAGTATTTTATTTATCAAATCTTCTTAACTATGAAATCAAAATTTACACCATGATTATATGTATGATATTTTAACCACAAAATCGACATAAATATTACTATAACAAACCCATTATTCAAGAATAATAATATTGTTAAATATATTATCGTTATCCACCCTTATTTGCGTTCATGGAAATGCATTCTCGAGTTAATGACTATAATAATCGGGTCAAATAAAAATATATTCAAACACTTAACCCAAATAAATTCTAATATTTTACAGCCCATTCATATTTCTTACAAGATTCCTGCCCGCGGCTTCGCCTGCGTGTAATTCGGTTATATCGTGCGACATGGGAGGAGCCTGTAGTCTTTCCCAAGATCTAAACCTAATACCGAACCTTTTAAGTTCAGCTCTATATTCATACCAAATTTCATCTAAACTTGTTTGACAATAACGAACTTTCATATAAACTTTCATCCCCTATTTCAACCTACTTTTCAAAGTTCAGTTCTATCTTCATACCAAATTTCATTGAAATCGGTTCAGTGGTTTAGGTATGAAAGCGTAACAGACAGACAGACAGACAGAGTTACTTTCGCATTTATATTAGTAGGGATAGAGATACAACTTTAAATATTTGAGAGTGATTTTAAATTCTGTATTCTATTATTTTTATGGTAAACTGTGCTGAAACCTTTTCTGCAAGTCTTAAACCAGCTTTGCTTTAATGATAAAATCGAGGTCACTTAGTCTTATCCAGAGATTACGTATAGAAACTATATAACCGTGGCGATCTTAATTAGAATAGTAATATAAAATCGCCAAATTATTGTGTTGTCACCTACAAACAAACAGACCGACAGATAGACAGATACATAGACGGACAGCGAAGTCCTTGTAATAAAGTTCGTAATAGGGTCCCGTTTTACCCTTGGTATTTAGGTGTGTAATCCTGGAATAACAGAAAATTATGTAGTTGTTTATTAATTATTTTATGACACAGCATTATCTACAATATAGTATAGCTGACACGATCTCTATATCCAATATTATATTAGTTTTATCATCTAAATTATATTGTACATTGTATTATTGAGAAAAATCTAAATAGGAATAGCAGTCCAATTTCCGAATGTCAAAAAGTGTCTTAAGGAGAATGTATATTACAATACATTTGATTTATCATTTTCTCATATTATATATTCTTTCCCTTTCTAATAATAAGGTGGGGTAGCGGTGCTGGTGTGTAACGCTACAGCGGCTTCGCATTGGGTAAAAAAAGGATGGAAACTTAATCAAAACCCAGCTGCGACCGTCTATAGAATCTTGTGGTCAGGTTTGGAGCCTCTCGTCTTTGCGTATACGGGAACATTTTTCGTGGTAAGCAAAGTTATTTTCTATCACACAGTAATTAGATATCCTTAAAAAATCGATACAATACACAGACATAGATTTTCAAATGTGCATTGGACCCTATATAACAAAGGGTTCGCTAGTTTGGATTAATTCTAAACATTCAAATTGAGTGATAACAATTTAAGCCTTAAAGGACTCGTGATTTCAAATTGAAAATATATCTACGTATAGAACTACGTTACTAATACCTATTTTCAGTTTCAAAATGTTCTCTTCCTTGTTAATTACAAAAAGGATAAATCTATCTATAAGATAATCGAATCTAAAAGTTTTTTCTTCTGTATATATATCTATAAGATAATCGAATCTAAAAGTTTTTTCTTCTGTTATAATTCATTATTAAATACATCCTTATCATATGCCAGCCTTTATATGTTGCCACAGCAGAGACACAGGCCTTATATGAGGGATAATATTAATATTTGAAGATCTATTAAAATCCTTATCAAATACAATTTATATTCCCTATTTTTAGACAAACATAATGTTATCAGAGAGACTTTCATTGATGAATCCTTCAGGTACGGAAGCCTCAAAGGAAAAGGCCATTTACAATGATATAGCATGGAACAGAATGAAAAATTGTTGGTTACAATATAAGATAGAGCTTAAGCTTAAATTCTATTGTATAAATGTGATTTACTCCCAGAAAATTTTATCGACTTTTTAATAATCCTTATTAATATTGCTATTAATTAAACTCTTTTAATTTATATGTTTTTTTTTTTATTTTCAGATTCATCACAGCATTTCAGAAACAATGCTAGTGGGGTTAGGAATCTTATTTTTATGTCTGACTATAAGGCTGCTAATTGCTTTCATGATGTGTTGGAATTTAAAATTAAAAGAAAAATTGTACGTTTGTTGTACCTGGATACCCAAATCTGTGGTTGAGGTAATTGTCTTTCCACTCATAGGAACATATTTTAAAAATTTACTAATTTATATATAAAGAAAATCATGTAATTATTATAGAGATTCAAAAAACGTGTTTAATTGGGAAGGTAGTCACACATTTTCTATAGGTAACCATTAAGCTATTTCCCTTCTCATAAATATTCAAACGTGTTCCGTGATCGCTTACCTTAAGACAGATTAAACGACAGAGACACAAAAACTGATTATAACTCTCAATGTACGTAATGTATACTTTTCAATTTGAAACTCGGAATTATGAATTTAATTAAGAAAATGACAATGACTGGAGAAATTATTGAAAAATTATGTGTACCTAAATTAGCCGTTTATGAAAAACCCTATGATGATATAAGTGATACAATTAGAAGAACTATTTGTATAAGCGATATTAAAATGAACACCGACTGCTTTTAATAAGCCTCAAAGCACTTATTAGATTTCTCTCGTTCATAAATATATACCTACCTAAGATATACATATGGTAAGATAGCTGGCAAATTAAATTCTGTTATCTTTTTTAATAATGCAGTCCTTACCATTATAGGTACATATACTTAATGTGAAGTCGAACCTCATACCAAAGCTTTTATAAACGAATAGCGGATTATATATCAATGTCACTAGCAGTAGCTACTGAGAAAATACTTATGCATCGCGTCTTTTTTAATACCCTCAATTTCTCGAAATTCGCCTATGTCATATCTCACGGTAACTGAACAAGAGTTACATAAGTTTATATAGAGGGTATTATTGCTAGAGGAGTTGGCACAGAAATTATAATAGCAAATGAATAAATATTATTAAACATGATTTGTGTAATACTGCACCTACGCAATAATTTTAATGAAATCGATTTGTTTCATTAATGTCCTTATTATATTAATATAATAATATTATGTATATTGATACTTTAATATAGACTGTTTCTGATTTCGCATATTGCTATTGTTTATATAATTGAAGATAAATTTTAGTCAACTATTTTAGATATACTTTTTTGTCCATTTCTAATCTAACTACAAAATGTGTTTTTATTTACAGGCTGTGCTTTGCCCTTTAGCGATAAGTACAATAAAGTTGTCTCAAGGATCTCATTCAGAAGAACTGGTGTATGCTGAAGACCTCATGCGGCTTGTTGTGCAGGCTATTATCATAACAACTCCTATAGGCTTTCTGCTGACCGATAAATTAGGACCTTTATTATTGACAGCAAGCCCAAAAAATATTGAACGTGGTAATTTCATTGTTTCATTCTTTCTTTCTTTGTATTTAAAAAAATAAGTCATTACTATATTGCGATAAAAATACAATGCCTAATTAGGCAGGAGACATTATAAAATATTATAGCTATCAATTAGAATTATCATTTATTCTTTTCGAGCAATTCTTATGTTAATTTTCATCCCACCTGTTTGTCAAAAATTACTTCAGTCGCTTACAGACCATTTATCTACTATTTCATATAAAAATTGCAGTCTGTTGTCTAAAACGTGAAAATAAAGTTAATTAAATGAAACAATTCTCTCAATTCTCAAATGTCTTTTTCGCATCCATCTGAAATGTTTAAATTAAGTTTTTTGCATTCATTTTTCTTTTCTTTCAGATCCAAAACACTACAGAAGAAAATCTAATTCAGAACCAGTGAATGAAATTTAGCTACTTTTTATTATATAATCTGTGATCATGTCGTATAGCTTTAATAGTAATATAATAATATAGGTTACCTTAATAAAATCAATATCAGATTTTAATCGCTTTTCATTGTAATTTATCATTGTCATAACTCCATGAGTTATTAATACTGTATAAACTATCACTCCATTACGGGAATTAAATCCAAACATATATGTTAAATTAAAACTAAAAGAACTTAAAAAAAAATTATCCGAAGAATTTGACAGCTTACTTACTTTCATTGTTAACCTTGTTTTGTAAATAACATACTCATAATAAATTTAAAGTTTAATAGAGTGTTCCCCTGATACTTAAAAATGTGCTCTTCACAGTCAGTTGGCTGACTGTAGGTAGACGCATAGCTCAAGGATATAAAAATTACATTATTACTAATAAAATAATACAGATATGTACCTGTCTTATTTTATACAATATCTTGTATATTTTGTATAGCAATAATAAATTCAATTAAACACTATACCCTAGTAAATGCAGTGGCGGATTTACCAGCAGGTTGAGTAGGCTCGAACCTCGGGTGGCAGATTTTGGGGGCGGCAAATTTGGAGAACAACTTTTTTTTTTTTCCACCTCATAGAAATCAAAAAGATTTTTCTATGACGGTTTTCAGCTGATGCCTGCAACAAATATTGTCGATGACTTTTCTCTCTCGCTTGTCATTGCATATTTCGGGAGTAGCAAACTTCCACTTGCATTGTAAAAATAATGTGTGAAATGACAATTGTTGAGGCAAGGGCGGCAGAAACAATTCAGCCTATACCCTGAAAATTTGTAAATCCGCCACTGAGTAAATGCAGTCCACCAATTCGCACTGGTATAATCGTGATACAAATAGTGCCAAAATTTAAAACAAATCACACTTCTCTTCTCCCGTACAGCAGTATCGCTTACGACCAGAGATGTGATTTCGAAATACATGCTTGTATTTAAAATGCAATTACAAAGTGCAAATACTTATTTGTATTTTGCATTTAAGTACCTTTAAAAAGACATTTTGTGTTTTATTTGAAATCTTTTTAGACCTATTTTCCATTTTCAAAATGTAAAATACTTATGATTAAGGTTATTTTGTTTTAGAGTCCAGTCAAATATTAACGTTAGTTTAGAAAATATCTTTGCATTCGACAGCTACATAAAGGTATAGGTAAAAACTATCCTTCCATATTTTATTTGCAAGTTGTTATTATTTTAGGTAAAAAAAACATATTTAAAAATAAAATTCGATTAAAAAAATTGCCAATACGTTAATGTGCTGTGTGACTAAGTACTGCTAGAGCGACTTCATAATTTTACACTTTAAATATAAGAGACATCTATACTTGTCTGCCAGTAACATATGCAATTGGACCATTTTTGTGTTTTGTTACTTATCTAGTCACTTGCTATATGTCTTGGCAGTATTGGAGACAAGTCTATTCAAAAGTTTCGTAACAGAATTGTAGATGGCGGTGAAATTAAATTGTACAATTTTAATACTTCGTCATTAAAAATAGTGTTATATAGCTACTTTGTATTATGCTTTACTAGTAAAATGCATTAATTTTAATAGGAGAGGTGTATCAAAAGTAGTAAAAAATTTCAAAATCTTTCTTCGTAACTTTTCATCTTTATAATGTTTGCTTGTGTACCAATTTAATATATTATTTTAATTCAAGATATTTTTAGGGGTATAATCTCTTAAGAAAAAATACTAAGTCATAATGAACTGTTATTCTCGAGCACAAAACTTTGAAATCATTAAAAATCGAGTCATTAATGTGCATGCTATTATATGTTTTATCTTTTCTGACACAAGATCCCTTTAATTAATTAATAGTTTTGTGGTGACATCGGCGGCAGCATGTTCTTACAGAGTGCACGCGCGCGCCAGTTTTACCGGGCTGTTGTCGCAAGCTTACATGTT
Source organism: Zerene cesonia (assembly GCF_012273895.1). Lineage (NCBI taxonomy): Eukaryota > Metazoa > Arthropoda > Insecta > Lepidoptera > Pieridae > Zerene > Zerene cesonia. Next base: position 6,621,346 of record NC_052102.1, on the reverse strand, counting down.
GTCTACACAAATTAACAAGGAAACAACTATACATCACATCTTAATATTACAATAGTGTAAATTAAGAAATAAACAAAACCGACGGAGCCGGGTCCGCGTCACCTCCGCCTTTGCTGTGGTTCAAGGCTTTACGTGATCACAACTGTGCACATTAATGACAAAGAAAACCTTAGTTGTCACGTATTTTTGGTACCTTAAATTCTATTTTTTATCAGTGCTCTTTCCAACTCGACTTCAATAAATATCTTATCAATTCTTCGATGAAAGACAGCCCGATATACTTCCGCTCGCTTTTGTTTTCGTCGATTCTTCCACTAAATTTAACCTGCCGAACAATGTTAGAAATGAAATTTGGGTTCATAAAAGAGTAATTCGTTAGGAAAATATTAATCACGACAAAATGAAGATTCGAGATCGTCAAGCTAAGTCGAATAATGTCAAACCAGAAAAGAAAGGAATTAAACAAGAAAAACAGTTGGGAAAACGTTCACCAGTATTGGGATCATCGCCCCGACAAAGAACCAAGAGATCGGGAGTGGAGGCTGTCAAACTACACCTGGTGACCACCGGTGGAACCGGCAGGTCTTCACGATCAGCCACTGCAGTAAGTACCATTCGTTTACTATTGCGTTCGTATTAAATTGCGTATACAATCTCATGTCAAAAATTAATTATACTTATTTTTCTGTTTGTGTGATTAGGAGTCGATTTTTCGATAATTTCTAAAACTGCTAATTTAAGGTATATAACTATAATTAACCTCAAAAGTTATGACAATAGGGCAATAACTATTAAGAAAAAAGTGGAATAGGTACGTTAATATGGGTTAATATTACGTTATAATTAGCTCACCGAATGAACTAAGATAATATAAGTACAAAAAAATTATTTTAAACTACCAACGATTTCAAGTTATTTACACAGTTGATGTTACAAATTAAAAAATGTTTAAACATGTGATTTGCTTCATAAGGTAATTTCTGCCCATGTAAGGAAGTCAAAAATTACGAGATATGTTATATCCTTAAAATATGTTGTAAGTATTACAGAAACGCGTGTAGAAATCGAGTACGATCTTGAATATTAAATGACACCAACTCGTACACAAAATGCTTCCACTTTGACCATGACGCTGAAACCATGTGATCTGTTTATCACATTTACGAAGATCGTGACAACTAAAGATTATGGGCCAGTAAGAAATCTTATCACCTTGAACGGACTAATAAGAAAATCAATAACTCTAATTATAGGTTAAATTTCGACTATCCCGTAATGCGATATATACGAAAAATGGTTAAGCACTTTTAAACAAACATCTTGGTGATATTAGGAACCTATTAAGTTGTGATGGCATCAGAAGCCTCTGAATTATGTGATGTCAATAAACGAAAGATTAACATTTGCAAAGTCTTTTCCCGTGTGTTAGTTTATTTTTAAATTAATTATTTTTTTGTAACACAAAAAACAAATAATTTACTATCATAATATATGCAGTAAAAATACTAGCATTTCATCTGTGGAACAAATATATATGTATCTAATAAAAAATAAAACATAAATAGTCATGAATCTTGTATTTGTAGGATATAAAAATGTAAAAAATCCGCACTTGTAAACGTTAGAAATATGAGTATTAAATATTAATGATATGAAGATAATTATTCTAAACTATTTATCTAGCACTAAGCAATGTCATTAAAACAAATTAATGTTCGCACATACAGGTTTATTGATTAGACTTTAATTTAAGTGAAATTTAATTAATAAGTCTATTCGTTACTTCAAATTAATAATCTGCTCGGTCATATATTGGCCATAAATAAAGGTATCTACAAATATCCATAAAATAATCGCAAACGTTTACATATATCTATAGAATTCCAGTTGACCCGGCAAACGCAGTTAGTTCTATGTTACTCTTATCATTAAGGAGTATGAAAAAAAGATGTTGGCCGATTCTCAGACCTACTGGATGTGCATACAAATAGATTGTGATCCAATTTTTAAAAACGAAACATCCACTTTGGTATATTTTGCGAAAAGCTAATGTATGATTATTGCCTTTTTAAGGAGAATTTATTTTACTTCGAAATGATTATCATTAATGTTAAGTACGTTAAACACTTGACCGCTATCCCAAACCAACTTCAAAGTGCTTTACACTTTGTAAAGTCAAACTTGAAGGCGCGTTTATAGGGAAACGTGAGAGAACAGATGTCGCGATCAAATATGAAATCAGTTAATAGGAACTAAAATGATTATATATAACAAAAAATCTGAACCGCCGTAGTTGTAAGAATGAGAATAAAATTTAATGAAATCGCATCGGACGCAGCCAGCTAAAAGTAATGAAGGAAAAATTATACAATCAAAATTACAACCTCCTCCTTTTTTACGTCGGTTGATTTTATAAATATCCATTTATAAATCTTCGTAAACAATTTTAGCACAGCAATTATCCAAATAAGAACGATAAAAGGTAAATAAGCATTTATTGTTTTAAATAGTTTCAGTACATCACATGCCTAACTTACAATCGTTACAAATGGATTCATTAGGAGTGACTTAAGTACTTTATTTTAGTAGTTTATTTGGTTGTTTTTAAACCAATATATCAACGGTTTTTTCTATTGCTTTAGTAACCATTACTCTACTGGCTAGTTCTTAAATATAGGTGTACCAGCAACATTGTCAGTAATTTGACCAACTCGCACCGAGGGTACCATGCACCCACAGAAGATAAAGTTGAAATAGTAACATGCGAATGCTACTGAGCTTCGTTTGGTGAGAGGGCGAGCGGAGGCCCGCATCGTTTCACCACCAATCCCATTCTATTTCTTTACTCTTGTCCATTCCCTTAAAAGCGGGAAAAGCGAGGCTCTATCTCTGATGGCTTACCATAAGGCGAATCACCAGCTCGGTTATCGGTACAAAACAGACACAAAAAAAATATTTTTGAAAATGGTGTTAGTGGTATAAAATAAATATGAAATTCAGAGGCTTGTTTATATTTTTTTTCTATATGTAAGGTTATTCGAAACTCAATTAGGACCTAAATTAAATAAAAGTAAAAACCTTTTTATTTCTGAAGTGAATATATTTTGGGAATTATAGAGCATATCTAAAGAATTTCCTATTTTTATAGCTCGTATTTAAAAACACAAAACCACAAAAAAAGTGGACATTTAAGATGTTCGACAGTCAACAAAAACAATATTACATAGATGGAAATGTAGAATGACAATTATTTCTTGATATTATTTTATTCCAAATGCGACGATATTAGATTCATCCCCTAGTCGATAATCGTGTATCTTTCAAGATTTAATTAATCAATTAATTACATCACTCAATTACATAATTGTAATACGGTAATTGGTAGCAGTAATCCGCATCGATAGCGATTAAATTAATATTTGTTTTGCACTAAGCAAGTAAATTAATTTGTGGAAGGTAAAAAATAAATAATGTTTTAACAACAATTTAACCCATATCAAAACCTCTCAAAAGCGAAAAAGGTGAAAAAAGTGTAGTAACGCCAAACCAATTTTTTTTTTTATTACTTTTCACTTTTATATCGATTTAAATAAGCAAAGCTTAACGACTATATTTAATGTCAAGTCACAATCTTACTAGAAATATCGTCATTTTTGAGGTGTAGATAATAGTAGAGAAAATTATTTTTTGGTGAATAAAATTGAACATTACCATAGAACGTTTTCTCTATAAACCTACCCCTCCCATTTACAACCTCAGATCGAGCGTTATTTATTTTTCCTCTCAATTTTGGTATAATCTTTTCCTTGGTTTTATTCAACTATGCTATTTTTTTATTTCATAGCGGGCAACTGAGCTGGTTGTTGGCTGGTTGGCCTGATGGTAAACGATCCGCCGCCCATGTACATTCGCAGAGGCTCAGTCCTCTGAGAATGCGCTGCCCGCTTTAAGGGATAAGGGATAAGGAAAGGAATGATGACTCGAAAGAAGGAATGGACTGGGAAGGACTAGGTGAAGGAAATAGGCCTCCGGCTATCCCACCGTACAAAACACAATAGCAGGCTATTATTTCACGCCGGCTTTCTGTGGGGGTGTGGTACCACCCCGGTGCGAGCTGACCCAATTCGTGCCGAAGCGTGCTCGACTCCCGCAATAGAAATTTATTAATTTTAAAAACAACAAGCTTTATGTTTTGCAGAGCGCACAAGCACTCGTCTAGTGGAGATACGTTGTATGTTATATTTCAGTATGTTTTTCAACGTTTTTTAACATTGTTTAAGACTTTTCCATGGCCTACAGAAAACGACCATTACCATTCTGTTTCATATGTTCACTAAGCCCTAAATTTTTTGTGTACGCCGTGAGTCAAATGCCCGACGATAATATTTTGTGAAGGGCATTTTATTCGGACATTTATATATAGTAAGCAAAAATGTATCTATCCATTGAGTTATTACAATTGAGGATTTAAAAAGGATTACAATGATCACAAAGCCACGATTAAATACAAATATAACTACGTACAACTTAAAATGAATTAACATGAAATACATCTTAAATATTTCCATATACATTATCAGTGTTTACGTTGAGAATTTTAATATTGATGCCACAAAGCCACAGTCATGTGACAGGCACTTCAATTTGTCTCGTACCTACCTACTTTATTCACAATTTTTGTGTCAGATAAATACTGTGAAATTCCGTATTATCACTTGAAAAGAAATATGCGGTAGTTTATCGTAGACAATGGCTGCTAAGATCATGTCTTTGTTTCAAACGAAGATAACAGCTGAAGTGTCCCAACTAATCCATTTATTAATACCTTATTGCGTTTTCAATCAAGCATTTCCCAGTCTGTGACCAAACATGATTGTATCAAGGCTATTTTAAATGTGTACTTATCACACACTTGATTTAAAATTAGTATTTTTATCGCTTTTTTTATTGCTCCATTCAACGATTATTTACTGATGACTGTAGAGCCAAGAGTGCTTTTATATTGAAAATGCTTTTTACTATTTTTCATGTTTTTGTCCCCTTATGATATGAGAACGAATGATAACATTTTGTCTATTATTCTTTTTTTATTGTTTCTTATATTATATATCATTGTTAAATACGTAATTGGAATACTATAATTTATACATAATGTATCAAGAGTATTTAGAAAATTTAGAAATGCTAAACAATCAATTGATAGTCATCATCATCATCATCATCAGCCCATATATATTCCCACTGTCGTCGTCGAATTTTTGATTCTCAGACACGCCGGTTTTCTCACGATGTTTGACTTCACCGTTTCGAACAGTGATGATGTTATCCACATGTGCAGATAAATTGAAAAATCAATTTCTTGCACGCTCGCCTGGCCTCGAACCCCGACTTATCGATTTCGAAGTCCGAGGTCCTTACCACTGAGCCACAACTGCTCTTATAGATATAGATATCAATAGATAGTAATTTCGTATAAATATAATATTGCACTGAAAATAATTATTTTAACAAAGATTTAATATGTGAATATGAATACAAATCGCTATCTACTACCATTGTAAGTTCGGGAGTTGTGTATAAAATCTTTGTTTTTTCATTTAAAGTGGTTATTAAAGTACCGCGATATCGATCCTCCTGATAACTAGTCCTTGATCCCTTACAAGATATAGCTCATCTAAATCAGATAAGATAATTCTTAGGGACATTGTTTACATATTTTAAATTGTTTTACTGGAGTTAACCCTTCACTGGTACATTTGGTTTATTAATTCCAAATGCTAAATTATAGGTACCTTATTTATATTTTTGATATAATACAAACTACTACTACGCTACAAATTATTTTTTTTTTACAATATGTTCCTCGATACGCATATAATTTTTTCTTTTTCATCTTCAATTCATAGCTTCGTGTTTCTAGAAAGATAATATTTTTTCGACCATATCTGTATTAATCGTAAAAATAATACGAAATACCTACTTCGTAAATTAAAGCACAGTGGAATGGATATTTACACTCTTTGGTACCATCGCATAATAATGAAAATTTTGATAAAAATAACATAAAAAGAAGAACATGGCTCTATCTAGATGGACCAATTTTTTATATTTTATAGTCACGAGTGTACTCGAAATTATCCTGATTTTGTGATAAAATTATTATTATGTAGACAATATAATAAATTATATTTACAATCATTATAATATGTACCGAAATATTATTTCAGATATATATTCTTTTTGTTACATTTTTTTCTGAGCGGAAACCAGTTCCCACCTTATCCAAGTGCCAAATCTCACCAGATTCGATTGGCTGCTTTTGTGTTAAACCATCCTTGTTTTGAAACTTACGAGTTAGCACAGATAATATATACTAGTAGCATTTGTAATAGATATAATTATTTTTTTACATAATTTATAAAAAAGTTAGAGCAACAATCTGTAGGGAAATCATGAAGAGCAAAGCTCGTTTTCAAACTGCATTATTTTGAGGTATATAGGTGAGTCTTGATTTCACAACCAACTACAGGCAGTTAATGCATTTTATTGTTTACACGTGACTTGTATTAAATCATACACATAATACTGTATACTTAATTGCATTCGCTTAGTATCTTCTAAGAATTTCAAAGTATCCATTGTTTTCACCATTGTAATTAAATAGAAAATGGAAAAAAAAAACAAACAAAATAGATGAATATTATCATAAAGCGAAGGACTTTACTAGGTCTCGTTTTAAAACATTCGTGTTATAAAAACTGCAAACATGGTATTGTGTTTTGTCCGATGTCTGCGACTGGTTGGTCACGTAAACTGTGAATGGAAAGCATCGGCGTCAATTCTCCGGCGACCACTGCCGCGTCACATTCTCATCTCGCCCTTATCCCTTATCAACCACTCACACCTCGTGACTTGAATATTGTGAACTGCCGATACGATATAGGCAGCATCGAACGGTTGTACTTACACTGTAGTCGGATACTGCACCCTGTATCGGATGTGATAGTTATATCTGTGTTGAGTAACATTAATTGGAATTCATTAAGCCTTAAAGACGTTACTTCATTGTCAGACAGGTGAGTTCTACGCGATACATTCTAAATATCAATCATTTTTAAAACAACAATAAAGTTGAACACAAAATGCTAATTTAGGTGCAGAATAAAAGAAACATGCAAGTATTCATTATAAATCTTTTAAAAATAATTTATTTTATTAATTAAATTTAATTTATTATTGATTAACATAAAAAGGAAACAAATACACAGGTAAAATAGTTAACCGTATACAATTTACCGAACAATATTTTAATTTTTAACTCTATCAAGGTTTCCCATATATCAATCCGCAAACTATATATACCTAATATCTATGAAATAATATGTATAATATTTTAAAAATGCAATCAATTTTTTATTTATATGCTTTTAAAAAATGTATTTAATATGACAATGTATTATCATATATCCCTCAATAAATGACAAATGTTTCAAGTGTGAATTATAGCGATACATGTGGGTTTCATAAGGCAAAACGTTATGTCTGATTATTTTGATATAGTCTACATATTACATTTTTAGAATTTTGTTAAGTTATAAAAAATATTTATGTTAAACTGTATACATAAGAGGAATAGGAACTACTAAATAATATTTCTCAAGAACTTTTCCTTGAGAAGACTGGGTCACGCAACAAATATAGTCTGATAACAATGAAAGAATATTAATTTTAAGGAAAACTTAAACGGACAAACTGAGATTATTTATAAAAAAATACATTTAAATGATTTCATTTGTATTTAAGTTTATTATTATTTTATATTATATTAAATTGCTGAAGCATGCAAGCAATATTATGATACGAATTTCGTAATTAGAAAGGTTATTGGGATTTTTATACGAATTAAGCGTTTTTTTTCTCTTCTTTGCTACTTTTTTATGGACAATTTTCTTAGTAATGAATACGGTGATGTTGTATGACGATGTTGTGATATTTTTCATGGACTAGGACTGCGTTTCTTGGAGCGTGAATATATAATATACACCAACAATAAGTTTTTCAATGATTTTCAATAGAAAGATTTATGTAATTTTTATATTAACACAACACACATGTGCCAAGCTATAATCGATTAGCTATTTAACACTATTAACGTGGCAATGTATCCCAATTGACACGACTGAAATTGTATAAGGCCACCACCTTACATTGAAGCAGTTAGTGTGCAGGATATTGTGATAACTAATGCATGGATGTCCAACGAACCGGGCTGACCGACCATTAAAAAGATTATTTAAAATAATTCACATAATCCCAGTCAATTTTAAATAAAGTATCCCAGTTCAGTGATAGTGTCACAACGTCATAATGGTAAGTAAAAAAATAAAATTACTTTCCAAATTTGCATAACCGTTATAAAAGCTATTGTCTTATATAAACGCGACTAAAGTGTTAATTACTATTTATTCCTTGATTATATCCTAACAGACGTTAATGTTATGAGCGTGACTTTAATATTATCTAGCACCAACGTTAACTTTAGTACAAACACATTAATTTCATAACCTTTATTGATGTCTTCATGGCGTCTGTAAGATATTAACGTCCCCATGTTTAGTGTATGTCAATTGAATACAGTCATTATTTATTAGCGGTAAAAAAAATTCCAAATACGTTTTGAATGTATTTTAAACTGTTTGTTTAACCAGTTATTTTTATGTACATACGATCAGAATTCAATGTGTTACAATCTGCAAATAATACTTTTCCATGGCTCACAAATTATACATATATGGCTAGAATAATAATACGTAATTGTTGTACGCGAAAAGTATCATATTTTTTTTAAAGATACGAAACACTCGAGAATATTCGAAACACAAGTGTATATTCTTTATCTCTTCTTGTTCGAAAAAATAAAAAGTACTTTTCCACTAATAAATTATGTAAATTTGCATTCTTTACATAAAAGTTAATTTCATAATGAGTTTAATACTTTAAATGTTCATAACCTATTCACTTCAGTTCGCTTCTCTTTCAGAAACTTATATTAATAAATCTAAATAGTTATATAAAATGTCAATATCACAATAAATGAAAGATTACCATTATTTATTGTTTTCTTTTTTTTAATAAAATTATATTTGAAGAAAATATCATTAATCCAAAAAACAGCGAAAAAGATTACTAATAATATTAATAATATAAGAATAAATAAGTTAAGAGCGATATTGATATTTGAAATAAATAGGGAAAAAAGCATTTTTAACGAACAATATGAATTACATTCAATTGCTCCAGTAGTCGATAAGATAAGATCAGATTACTGGTAGGTAGGCTAGATTCAAGATTATCGCTTATAAACTCACTCAAAGATGAGTGGACAAAAACTTTTATGAATCTAATAACTAACAACCTGCATGTTTTATATACGTACATTCTTCTGAGTTAAACTGTAATAATAATTTTTTAAATAAACAAATATTTCACCATGAAGTGGCAATTGTCACATTATCGTGCTACATCTAAAATATTTTAAAAGGTAGTTTGTATATTATTGTGACAAGTTCAAATTACAAAACTCACAAAAATATGCAACTTACTTGTTTATTTACTTACGCGATGGCGATTACGCGTGGTTAATGACCTCTTCAAATAAAAATTTTATTTAGAATATTATGATTAAAACGGTATCTTCTACCGCTTTTTTCTACTTTCATAGTAATGTTTTTTGTTTGGTATAAGATTGATATTAAGCGGCAGTGTTTTTGTGGTCGTGTTTACATTATTAATATATACAGAAATTACAGAAAAAATATGATTCTATATTTCTTACCTTTATGCGATTCAAGTGTTAACTTAAGATATTTCAGTATCTTATCAGAATGAATATAAGAAAGGATAATAATCAGAGTATCAATGATACAAATATTTAGAATATTTTATAGGCCTACCAGAATTAAAATACCAGATTTAAAGTAATAAATAATAATTAATATATAGCTACATAAATTGCATAAGCTTAACATCTATTTAATATTAACATGCTAACTTTCATCCGCGACTATGCCGTCTTTAAGCAATCCTTGTCCCTCGTTTCTCAAACTTTCAAATTTCATTCAATTCCGCCCCATAGTTCTTGAGATTAACGCGTTTAAATAAATAAACAAACAAACTCATCAGCTCTTTGTATTAATATTAGACTTGCTAACTAGGTTATTATGTACTATATTATAAACAAGATTTAAAGAATTTTATTGGTAGATAAAACCTGTGAGAACGTTAAGACAGGAAGGATATACAGGCTACGTTTTATTATATTTAAAATCAAATGTGCAATAACGCTTATTATATTAATGAAATACTTAAAATTAACTCTTATTTGCATATCACAGTAAAATTTAACAAAAAACAATGAAACATGTTACATAATAAAAACTGTAAATCGTAAATGATGGGATAATGTATATAGTTTTTTCAATAAATCGAACAAAAATCGTGAAGTGATTACAATTCAATAGGTTAAATAAATAAATTTAAAAATATATTTAATTTTTAGTTTTATAACATTCAAATGCTTTAAAATCAGATTTTTAAATTCATGTGTGTGTGTTTGGTGCTCTTTCACGCCAAGACTGCTGAACCGATTGCAATGAAATTTGGTATGTAGATAGCTGGACAACTGGAATATCATAGAGGCAACTTTTTATCCCGACATTTACACAGGATACGAACTTACGCGGGAGAAACCGCGGGGCGCAGCTAGTCATCATACTAGTACTAGTACTAGTAATACTAGTACTTCTACTAGTAATGTTATAAATGCGAAAGTTTGTAAGGATGTGTGTGCGTTTGTTGCTCTGACGCAAAAGCTACTGAACCTATTGCAATAAAATTTAGTAAGTAGACAGCTGGACAACTAGAATAATATATAGCCAACTTTTGATCCCGATATTCCTACGGGATACGGACTTACGCGGGTGAAACCGCGGGGTGCAGCTAGTAAAAATAAAACGTCAAGTTGCTAGTTGTTTACGAGGAGGAAGATGACTGCAAAATATTTATATATAGTATATAATTTTATAATTTTTTAACTACAAACACGATAGCCTTTAAATGTCTATCATACAATATGTTAAGTGTCGTCTTTCTAACAATAAATAATAAATCAAGTAAAACAACGCTTTATCACATAATACAATACTAGGCTTTATTGAGATTCATAATGGACTTTTACTCCTATACAAAAGAAAGTGTACAAAATATCACAATAAAAAAAAAAATTTTTTGGTGTCAGAACTAGACCAAATTTAAATGGGACCACAGGGGAGGCACTTCTCCGCCGTGTTATGATAAACCAATTAATGGCCAGAACGCGTCATGGCTTAATTCTTTATTGTGGTCGAATAGCATATGAGTCACGACAAGCTATGAGGTCTTGTTGTGATTGTCAAGCGTTTTCATTGGAGCCATAACACAAAATTCGCGACGTGGCCCTTATACAGTGCGACCACAACGCGTTGTGTGTTATTTTTTCGCTGAGCCCTGAAAGAAAAGTAAAATACTGGAAAGGAAAATTTTACAAAAAGGGATTTAAAAGGGATTACATTATTTTAAATAAGAAACATTTAAAAATTAAAAAAAAAATCACTTCCCATATGCGGCAATTAATCTAGCTAAATATTAAAAATTCAACACTCTCATTACATATTTCATCCTTGCAGTGCACATAAACAATGTAAAAGATAATATTTCTTTAATAAATGCATTTTCTTAGAAATAAAAATAGCATTAGAAATAATAAAATAATAAGCTAGTTACCTTTTGCACTGGTTGCCTGGAAGAGACCACACTATTACCTAAGTGATAAGGCCTCCTATATTTCGTGAACATAATAGTAATAAGGTTCCTTTCCACTCTATATATATTGCAATTATAGATCCTTATCCAAGTCCGTATGATAATTTACAGATATTTGTTAATACGGAAATGTATATGCTAATGGCCAAGTATCACGTATTTGGTCAAAACAAAACCAATTTTTGATAGGTCATCACACTAGCTACGAAATAAGAAAATGGCTCTTGAAAGGACAGAATGTACTACAGTCTTGCACGATGTGTGAATGAATATATGTTTTTAATATCTAATTGCCGTTTGAGCTTGCAGTGCATGGCTTTACGACCCTAAAACTTTCGAATCACATATGAGATACATATGAATAATGGTGAATTTTGATCCACCATTTCTTATATGTGATCGATTTAAAATAGCAAAATTGAAGAGAAGAGACAGATTCTGTATTTAATATAAGTAATTTAGATTTGAAAGTAGTTAGTTTCCATAAAATAAATATTTAAAAACTCGTAAGTGTTATTTCTTGACCTATAAACATTTATCAAGACTTGTGCATTTCTTCTCCCGTCGAATAGATACCGCCACAGATATCATAATACTATAATAGATACCGCATATTGAATGCCGCGCCCTAACTAAATGCGTCAAGTAACACCGATTTCGAAACCGTGCAATTAATTCACTTACAAAAATCAACAACGGCCAATGTTCCACATAAAACGAACACATTAACAACTAGCATGCATGAGCAATCCAATTAAAGAATTGTTGGGGGGCTAGAGTGCGACAGTGTGACGGCGTCGACCACGAGAAGCGTAAACTACAAATAAACGTGTCATTATGATTGAAAACTCGTGGCCGGTTCCTCGTGAGAGATCATGTGATTGTGATGAGACCACTTAAGCAAATAAATACCGGCCTGGTACCCGCAAACCACTTCTGTCAACATTCGGCGTATCTACCTATTTAATATTGATTAACGTGTTGCATTGAACATGATAATGCCAAATGATTGAGCTATAACCGGGTATAAAAGCCATTGTGGTAATCTTTTATTTGTGTGTTGATTGAATCAATAAAATGACAATGAAAGTAAAATGTTATAACATAAAATCTCCTCTAAACGAAAAAGTATGAACAGTAAATATTTACAAATGCCGTGGTATTTTTGCAATTACTGACATGTATTTAGTTATAAAATAAAATGTGATGATGATGATGACCACAAATGCATATTTCTTAATTAGAATCACAAGAAAAAGAATTGTTAAATTATGTATAGAACAATAAAAGGAAGTAAAACTCAAATGCAAAACAATACACAAACTAGGATTTGTTAATTGAAATACGATAATCAAATCCATGTTTATATGCTCTGTACTAAATAAAGATACATGAAAACAAACAATAGCTTTGACAATCTTTGGTACACAGTACCTACGCAAGCAAATTAGAGTTTGTTCTTAGAATCCCAAAATTGTGCAAATGCAATTTTTTGAAAAAAAAAAACAATGTATGTAATTTATACTAATATTATAAAGCTGAAGAGTTTGTTTGTTTGAACGCACGAATGTCAGGAATCACTGGTCCGATTTGAATTATTCTTTCAGTATTAGATAGCACATTTATTGAGGAAGGCTATAGGCATATATGTACCACGGGCGAAGCCGGGACGGACCGCTTGTTTAAGATATAGACATAATAAAATATAGTACTTTTTTACCACCCTGTGCCTATGTAATGATGAATACTTATATATTATGGAAAGTTATATTTTATATAATTATATTTTTATAGATATATATAATTGAAAAAATAAATATTACGTTATATAGAGGTTATTTTTTATATTTATTCATTTTTCTACGATCTCTTTTTCTTCATGCTCCAAAATACACATTTAAATAAATGAAAATGCAGATAACAATTATTGAAGTTCCAAAGTGAATTTAAAGAATGCATCTAATATAGTGTACTTACTAAAAAGCATTAAAAAAATCTTAAAAATCGTTTCTCATCATGTAAATTGCCAATAAAATTTTTGCAGGGTCTTTTAATTAATTTTTAATAAAGTTCAGAGTTCCTAATACTTAAATAAAAATAATAATAAATGAAAGAAACAAATAGAAACAAGATGGCTTACACTATAATGCAAAAATATATAAATGAATAAAGAGTTAAAACAATCTGCTAATGATTGATGAATACATAAATATTTTTGTAGTCATTTTGACTCGTCGGTAAGACTTAGGTTTTAATGCGTTACATGATTGTGTGAATAGAGAAAACATGAAAAATAATATATTATATTCATGAGTTTATTATTTGCAAAATATATTAAGCTGAAATGATAATGTAAGCCGTCCGCCGGTGAGTAATTTCAGTTTCTTGTCAAACGTTGCGAGTTGCGCTCGAGTCGCCTCATATTTATAACGAGCAAATACGAATTTGTGCGTGGTTAAACTTTTTGTTGTGCTATTAAAATGATTAGTAATGGCATCAAATAAATAGGTATTTCGCTTAATATAAATTAAAAGATCGGTTAAGTAGAGTTTCTTGCTGGCTCTTCTCTGTAGAAACTGCTTTCCGAACCGGCGGTAAATGTTAAAAATATTTTATGAAGATTCAAAAGTGTCTTTAAGACGTCTAATTGAAAAGTAAATGTTTGAGTTTGATTTTTATTATACATACAGTTCGCACTTTGTATTGTTATATTGGATGTAAATGTTTATAATTATATCTGGATTCAGAAACTGTTCCTATTACAATTACCTAATCAAAGAAAAAGTTGATAATAACTAAAATTACAGTGCAAACTATAAAGCATTAAATAATAAACACATATTTATATTTTCCAGGTTCGTAAAACGAGCGTCCGAATGACAGCAATAAAAGAATATCCCTTCGACCTGAGTGATTTGCAAAATCAACAAAAGGCAGAAAACTTACCACCCCCTCAATATAGTGAAAAACCTCCAACCTCAAATTTGGCACCGCAAACTACCGCAACACCAGACGGCAAAAGAAAAGTCTCTATAATGGCTGATGAAAACAGCAAAGACAGGGAAAAAATGCCTTCTGAAAGGTGGGTGATATGTAGCTATTAACTATTTACTTCTTTCATTTTTAGTAAAAGATGATTAATACTATTATTTGCATGCGAACCAACCGGTATGATCCAAGGAACTTTCCTTAACTCAGGTTACTTTTGAAAGTGACAAAAAAGTTCATGCAAATTAAACTTATCATGTATTTATATGAAAAAAAACTTTATAAAGAAGCTCTCTTCAATCGATATTAGCAAAAATAAAACTTACCACGCCTGCCACTTTATATGAGCAATAATTGAGAAACAACAATAAGCGATTAATTAATATGCATTGCGTGTTTAATATAAACATAAAAACCGTAAATTCCTTAAAGAATTAGTGAATAGATAAATTGAATTGAACAATCACACGTAGGTCACCTAAGATGAACGAATACGGTTTAGTAAAGTTCCAATAAGTGAAATTTATCTTAATACTTATACATTTTTTAAAGTAAACAAGTCTTAAAATACATTAATCATACTCGTAGATTCCATATTTGTACAAAAATTATATTAATTACAATTAAATATGAAATAATATTTATAAAATAATTACTTAGAATATGTTATTTTATATAAACATACCTAAGGTACCTTTAATATATCGGCAATCATAGTAGTTGTATCGCTTATAACTGAAGAACGGTTGAGGTCATTTTAATGATTTTATTTTTCATTATTTATATCCACTGGGGACAAAACATCAACTGTTTAAATTTTGAAAAATTAAATAATAATAACTGAGACAAACAGCAAATGGAAAATGTACAATTAAACAAAAATTATCATACTCTTTATATTTCAGTTAAACGCAACAATATGATTATTACCATAATTTAAACATTCAATTTTGACAAAGGAGAGGCAAAACAATAAGAATTATTGTAAACAGCAATTCTATCAAAACATAAATCAATTCTCTTACAAAATACTTGACCTTGAAATATTATTATATATATTTGAATTTGATATGCTTTTCGAAATTAAAAACTTTTTAACGGATTTTAAACACTTTGCAGTCTCCACGCTCGCTGTAAAGTGTTCGAAACGTCGTGTTAATAATATAATGAATAAATCGCGTTTAAAATCCGTTAAAAAGTTTTTAATTTCTAAATGTATAATACTCGCGTAAAATAAAACACAAGAAAATTCTATTGATATGCTTTGTTGCGCTGTAACGTGGCCAAAAATAAAGGTACGCCGGATACTTTATACCGGACTTTAACATTGCCAGTGCATGCAATAGAGAACATGCTAAAGGTGTAGGCTGCATTGTTAAGATAGGAGACAAAGCAACTAATAGGGTGTAATAAAGATAAAATACATCAATGCAGCCACTTCTCCGGGTGTTCCAAGTATAACAGATGTGCCACAGGGTTAAATTCTGTGTCACTTTCTGTTTTTCTGCTAAAAATAATTACACACTGACCATTTCTTTTACGTGACCTACCTTAAATATATGTAATGTAGTAATGTAATCAAATAAAATTCAGTAAAGAAATATTTCAAGAACATTATTGCACGATGTAACTCTGTTATTTTACTAATAATACAGTTACGTCGTGGAATAATGGATATTACTAATTTCCTATATTATTCTTCTTTTTATTAATGGCTCTAAAACAACTTCTACAATACATTACGTATTATTAAAGATCGTCAACAAATAAAATAAATTAAAGCAAAATGCATACCTATCCCCAAATTTAGATTCTCGCTATCATATTAAGTAGCTCATTATATTAAGTAGCCATATAAGCTTACGATCTACGATATATTTATGATCGTATTTTAAACAGGCTGATCTGAAAGATAATTTCAATTGTAATTTTATTTCATAAAGCGCCGTTACGTTGAATGAATCAACTGTAATGAATATTAATAAACAAGCAAAATACTCTTGATTACTTCGCATATTTCTTTCGGCAAATATAGGAAACTATCTTCTGTATTTTGTTAAAATTATTTTTAATTATTATGAAACCACTAAAATATGTACTAAATGTTCTGTTCATTAACAAACGGTTTGCAATTGGAGATATGGCGGATATGGCGTATGTAGTCGTACCTTTCACTTGTACTCCTAGAATTATTATTACAAATCTACATAGAGCAATAACAACATTCATCTTTAGCGACCGTCACGTGACTGTATTTTGTGAAAGGTATGACGGTGGCTAGTGAACACAGAGCTAGAATGATTATGCGCCCGCGCCAAACCGTAGCTCAGCTTATTTGGCCATCCCAAAATGCGTACACAAATACTTACAACTTAAATGCTTCAATGGCCCAACTCGGGCGATGAATAATCACTTGACACTCACGTGACTTTAGTATTGGAAACCTACATTGTAATCGTTCCGAATGATATGTATGATGTACGCCCACATGACTAAATTTTTTAAAGAATATAGTTATTTCTCATAGTCGCATGTAAACGTTGATTATTTTTTCTCACTTATTATTTGATCTTTATGTTATTTTAATTGCTTTATATATAACTAGCTTTTCGCCCGCAGCTTCGCCCGCGTATAATTCGGTTATATCGCGCGACATGGTAAGGAATATTTTCTTCGTATTAAAAAGTATGTTTTGTTCTTTCCCACGTTTAGCTCCATCTACATACCAAGTTTCATCAAAATCGGTTTGACAATAACGAACTTTCATACAAACTTTCATCCCCTCTTTCAACCCTTTCTACCCTTTTTTCGCGATAAAAAGTATCCTATGTCCTTTCCCAAGTTCAGTTCTATCTTCATACCAAATTTTGTCAAAATCGGTTCAGTGGTTTTGGCGTGAAAGCGTAACAGACAGACAGACAGACAGAGTTACTTTCGCATTTATAATATTAGTAGGGATTAGTAGGGATAAGTCCAAAATGTAAATTTACAATTATAAACTCATCTTTTATATTGAATGAAAGTAAAATTACCGTTTTTAATTATTGACTAAATTCATATTTTTGTTAGAATGCTTTAATTTTTTTTAAAGAGAACTTTGACTATTATTTATTACCACATTCAAAATATTCGAAAGTACAATGGCAAAATTATCTATTTCATTCAGAGATATATTTTCTTAAATTGAAAATAGCCCTGAAGCTTATCTCCCCTCTATATAAACATATCAGGTACTCACCAATATGTCCAGGTATAATAATTTATAAATATATAATAGAAGGACATTTTTTTATAAATTCCTTTTTTATTGTACAGTATAGTTAGTAATATTGGATCCTTATGAGATACAAGGTTATATTCCAATTTAAACATTTTATCTAGCTACTCACAATTGTAATTCTAACATTTGGATCTGTATTTCTTACTATATTCTTACTTTCTTGTTATATAGCATATAAACCACAAAAAAAAAATCGGGGCACGAAATTTGTTTTTATGTTGTCGTTTATCACAATGGCGTAAACGCCACAAAGCATGTGCACGTAATATTTTCAATAATAAAGTATTTGTTTTCTTTATGACGTAGTCAAAGGTTTGGAAACATTTGTTTAATTATTATTAAAGTATGGTAGTGAGCATTGACTCGTCATTCAGTTCATAGATTATACACTTATATACTGGTATAGATTGGTCACTCGAAGTTCGTAGTGGAAATGTAATAACACCGAAACA